>NC_053027.1:335098742-335119061 GCF_003073215.2 Triticum urartu | reverse complement strand
TGTGACATAATGTGTAATATAACAGCCCATAATGCAATAAATATCGATATAAAAGCATGATGCAAAATGGACGTATCAACTCCCCCAAGCTTAGACCTCGCTTGTCCTCAAGCGAAAGCCGCAATCGAAAAATATGTCCACATGTTTTAAAGATAGAGGTGTCGATAAAAATAAAATACGGACATGAGGGCATCATGATCATTCTTAGAATAGCAACTTATATAATTCTTGTCATATGATCTCTTATGCTAGAGTAACAATTCAATCACAATTTCAAGTATGAATCATAAACTTCATTGAAAACTAACAAACTATAATCTCAGTCATTGGAGCAATTGCAATTTATCGTAACATAGGAAAGAGTCAATATAAGAGCTTTTCAGCAAGTCCATATACTCAACTATCATATAGTCTTTCACAACTGCTAACACTCACGCAATACTTATGGGTATGGAGTTTTAATTGGACATAGAGAAAGATAGGGGCTTATAGTTTTGCCTCCAAACGTTTTACCTCAAGGGTAATGTCAACAATAATAGTTCATGAAAACTCACATCCAATTAGCCGTATATACCAGGATCTTTCCAACATGTTGTGCTTGCCAAAAGATAAAATGTAAAAAAGGAAGGGTCAGGAACACCAAGACTCTTATGTAAGGTAGGAGATAAAAGTAAAAGATAGGCCCTTCGTAGAGGGAAGCAGAGGTTGTCATGCACTTTTATGGTTGGATGCACAAAATCTTAATGCGAAAGAACGTCACTTTATATTGCCACTTGTGATATGGACCTTTATTATGCAGTTCGTCGCTTTTATTTCTTCCATATCAGACAATCGTATAAAGCTTATTTTCTCCCACACTAACAAGTCATACATATTTAGAGAGCAATTTTTATTGCTTGCACCGATGACAACTTACTTGGAGGATCTTACTCAATCCAGAGGTAGGTATGGTGGACTCTCATGGCAAAACTGGTTTAAGGGTGTTTGGAAGCACAAGTAGTATCTCTACTTGGTGCGATGAATTTGGCTAGCATGAGAGGGAAAGGCAAGCTCAATCATGTTGGATGATCCATGCCAATATAATTTATCTCAGATGTAAGAAAACATAACCCATTATGTTGTCTTCCTTGTCCAACGTCAACTCTTTAGCATGTCATGTTTTAATGAGTGCTCACAATCATAAAAGATGTCCAAGATAGTGTATTTATAGGTGAAGACCTCTCTTTCTTTATTACTTCCTATTAATTGCAACGATGACCAAAACTATGTATGTCAACTCTCAACAACTTTTACTCATCATACTTTTTATATGTGAGCTCATTACTCTCCATAAGATCCATCTGATCTCTTTTATTTCCTTTTTATTCTTTCTTTTTTTCTTTTATTCCCTCAAGATCATAGCAAGATAATCAAGCCCTGGACTCAACACTAATCTTTATTATATATATAGCTCACGGACTCGATTACATAGAAGGATCAAAAAGCAAAACTCACAACTAGATTATACTGAAACTTTATTCTACTAGATCAAAATATTATCAAAAGGATCAAACTAGGAAAAAACGGTAAAGATAGAAGTGATGGTGATACGATACCAGGGCACTCCCCCAAGCTTGGCAGCTGCCAAGGGGAGTGCCCATACCCATGTGATTATATCTCTTTTGCCGGTGAAGGAGTTGATCGTTTTGTTGATGGTGTAGGCTTGTCGTCCCTCTTCCAAGGCATAGGCTCACCATCATAGAAGGATGATCGAGTCTCCTGAAACCTCAAATCTGCAGCCAAACTCATCCTCTTGAATCTATATTCATACTCACAGTTTTGATTTTGCAGGTCATAGATCTGGGCTTGGAGGTGCTCGATTTTCTCATGAAGCTTGAAGATGGCCTCCCCAATGTCCTTGACGTCCAGCTTGTGGTTGTTGGTGAACTCCGTGGTCATAATGTGATTGGAATCGAGTCCACACTCCACCATCTCCTGACACTTGAAAACTTGTTGCTCCAATGCCTCGAGCCTTTGCCTCTGTGCTTCCGGTCTTCCTTGGTCCCTCAACATCACGGATGTGCAACAACCCCTCACGCATCTCAATGGTTTGAGGGTGTTGCAGCACTTTGCTACCTCTTGAGCACTGCATTGGTTTTCCCCGAAGAGGAAGGGATGATGCAGCAAAGTAGCGTAAGTATTTCCCTCAGTTTTTGAGAACCAATGTATCAATCCAGTAGGAGGCTACGCGTGAGTCCCTCGTACCTGCACAAAAGAAATAAATCCTCACAACCAACACAAATAGGGGTTGTCAATCCCTACTCGGCCACTTACGAGAGTGAGATCTGATAGATATGATAAGATAATATTTTGGTATTTTTATGATAAAGATGCAAAGTAAAATAAAGGCAAAGTAAAAAAGCAAAGGAAATAACTAGTAGTAGGAGATTAATATGATGAAGATAGACCCGGGGGCCATAGGTTTCACTAGTGGCTTCTCTCGAGAGCATAAGTATTCTACAGTGGGTGAACAAATTACTGTTGAGCAATTGACAGAATTGAGCATAGTTATGAGAATATCTAGGTATGATCATGTATATAGGAATCACGCCCGAGACAAGTAGACCGACTCCTGCCTGCATCTACTACTATTACTCCACTCATCGACCGCTATCCAGCATGCATCTAGAGTATTAAGTTAAAAACAGAGTAACGCCTTAAGCAAGATGACATGATGTAGAGGGATAGACTCATGCAATATGATGAAAACCACATCTTCTTATCCTCGATGCACTACTACAAAAACAGCTATAGCCAATATGGACACTAATGGCGCACTGTACATGTGGTGCGCCATTACTAAATACTAATGGCGCACCATGTGTCGGTGCGCCATTAGTGTGCAATACTAATGGCGCACCACATCCACGGTGCGCCATTAGTAAAAAAATTAATTTTTTTTCAAAACTACTAATGGCGCACTGTGGGATAGTGCGCCATTACTCACCACTCCCACAGTGCGCCATTAGTAATTATGTTTCAAAAAAATCAATTTTTTTTATTTTTTAAACTACTAATGGCGCATCGTGGGAGTGGTGCGCCATTACTAGTTGAACTACTAATGGCGCACCCATCCCACGATGCGCCATTAGTAATTTGGCCCAAACATTCCCCCGAATGCACCCCCCCCCCCGTGACCGCATTTTCAGTTTCAAAAAAAATAAAAGAAAATGATAGAAATGTCAAAAAAAATAAAAGAAAATAAGATTCCCATGTGATATGTGGTCTAGTTGTTAGCAAAATTTACAAACATGAATTTTCAACTTTTTTGCAAAATCTCTCGAGAATTTGTAAAAATGGGCATAACTTTTGCATACGAACTCGGATGAAAAAGTTTTTTGTATGAAAAATCATCTACTTGAAAAGTTACATCCGAAATTAACGGGGGAACCCCGTTAAACATTTTCAAAATCCTCAAAAACCTAACGGAAAAAAGATAGGGGGCTTTTAAGATCTGGAAAGGCAAAAAAATTCAAACTTACTAATGGCACACCTGCCCATGGTGCGCCATTACTATCTTCCCGCCTTCAAAATTCAAAATAAATCAAAAAAATAAAAAAAGTTACTAATGGCGCACCTGCCCATGGTGCGCCATTAGTATCTTCCCTCCTTCAAAATTCAAAATAAATCAAAAAAATAAAAAAAAATTAGTAATGGCGCACCTGCCCACGGTGCGCCATTACTATGTCGTACATATGGCTGGGCGTGTCCTCTCCTCCTTACCTCTTCATTCTTCTCCTCCACTCCAGCTCTCCTCCACTCCATCTCCTCTTCTCCTCCACTCCATCTTCCCTTCTCTCCTCCACCATACTACCCTCCTCCTCTCCGGCGACCTCCTCCTCCTCTCCGGCGACCTCCTCCTCCCTCCTCTCCTCCCCTCCCCTCCCCTCACTGTTTCTCCTCCCTCCTCTCCGGTGAGCTCCTCCTCCCTCCTCTCCTCCCATCCCCTCATTGTTTCTCCTTCCTCCTCTCCGGTGATGTAGGCGAGCGCCTCTCCGGTCACCTCCTCCTCCTCCTCTCCGGTGAACTCCTCTCCGGCAAAAGAACGTACAAGATCCAAAAACGGGAACAAAATTTGAAATAATATCGTGCAAAAAATGAGCAAAAAACGAGAAAAAAATGGGCAAAAAATCGTGATCCAGATCCAAATTCAAAAATAGCAATGGCGCACGGTGGGGGTTAGACGGTGCGCCACTACTATTTTCCCGCCTTCAAAATTCAAAAATACTAATGGCGCACCGTGGTCTATACTGATGGCGCACCAGTGGCCTATGCTAATGGCGCACCGTGGCCTATACTAATGGCACACCAGTGGTGCGCCATTAGTATACCAGATACTAATGGCGCACCACTGGTGCGCCATTAGTAAAAAATACTAGTTGCGTGGTACTAGTGGCGCACCAGTAGTGCGCCATTAGTAGGCAAAACTGGTGCACCACTAGTAGGCCTTTTCCTAGTAGTGATGGTAACAATACAATACGTGCCTTTTTGCCCCTACTGTCACTGGGAAAGGACACCGTAAGATTGAACCCAAAGCTAAGCACTTCTCCCATTGCAAGAAAGATCAATCTAGTAGGCCAAACCAAACTGATAATTCGAAGAGACTTGCAAAGATAACCAATCATACATAAAAGAATTCAGAGAAGATTCAAATATTATTCATAGATAGACTTGATCATAAACCCACAATTCATCGGTCTCAACAAACACACCGCAAAAAGAAGATTACATCGAATAGATCTCCACAAGAGAGGGGGAGAACATTGTATTGAGATCCAAAAAGAGAGAAGAAGCCATCTAGCTAACTAACTATGGACCCGTAGGTCTGAGTAAACTACTCACACTTCATCGGAGGGGCTATGGTGTTGATGTAGAAGCCCTCCGTGATCGATGCCCCCTCCGGCGGAGCTCCGGAACAGGCCCAAGATGGGATCTCGTGGATACAAAAAGTTGCGGTGGTGGAATTAGGTTTTTGGCTCTGTATATGATCGTTTGGGGGTACATAGGTATATATAGGAGGAAGGAGTACGTCGGTGGAGCAACAGGGGGCCCACGAGGGTGGAGGGCGCGCCTGGGGGGTAGGCGCCCCCCTACCTCGTGGCCTCCTCTTTTGTGTCTTGACGTAGGGTCCAAGTCTCCCGGGTCTTGTTCGTTGAGAAAATCACGTTCCCGAAGGTTTCATTCCGTTTGGACTCCGTTTGATATTCCTTTTCTTCGAAACCCTAAAACAGGCAAAAACAGCAATTCTGGGCTGGGCCTCCGGTTAATAGGTTAGTCCCTAAAAATAATATAAAAGTGGATAATAAAGCCCAATAATGTCCAAAATAGTAGATAATATAGCATGGAGCAATCAAAAAATTATAGATACGTTGGAGACGTATCAAGCATCCCCAAGCTTAATTCCTGCTCGTCCTCGAGTAGGTAAATGATAAAAACAGAATTTTTGATGCGGAGTGCTACTTGGCATAATTTAATGTAATTATTCTTAATTGTGGTATGAATATTCAGATCGAAAGATTCAAGACAAAAGTTCATATTGACATAAAAATAATAATACTTCAAGCATACTAACTAAGCAATTATGTCTTCTCAAAATAACATGGCAAAGAAAGTTATCCCTACAAAATCATATAGTCTGGCTATGCTCCTATCTTCACCACACAAAATATTTAAATCATGCACAACCCCGATGACAAGCCAAGCAATTGTTTCATACTTTTGACATTCTCAAACTTTTTCAATCTTCACGCAATACATGAGCGTGAGCCATGGATATAGCACTATAGGTGGAATAGAATGGTGGTTGTGGAGAAGACAAAAAGGGAAGATAGTCTCACATCAACTAGGCGTATCAACGGGCTATGGAGATGCCCATCAATAGATATCAATGTGAGTGAGTAGGGATTGCCATGCAACGGATGTACTAGAGCTATAAGTATGTGAAAGCTCAAAAAGAAACTAAGTGGTGTGCATCCAACTTGCTCGCTCATGAAGACCTAGGGCATTTTGAGGAAGCCCATCATTGGAATATACAAGCCAAGTTCTATAATGAAAAATTCCCACTAGTATATGAAAGTGATAACATGAGAGACTCTCTACTATGAAGATCATGGTGCTACTTTGAAGCACAAGTGTGGTAAAAGGATAGTAACATTGTCCCTTCTCTCTTTTTCTCTCATTTTTTTATTTGGGCCTTTTCTCTTTTTTTATGGCCTCTTTTCTTTCTCTTTTTTCGTCCGGAGTCTCATCCCGACTTGTGGGGGAATCATAGTCTCCATCATCCTTTCCTCACTGGGACAATGCTCTAATAATGATGATCATCACACTTTTATTTTTTTACAACTCAAAAATTACAACTCGATACTTAGAACAAAATATGACTCTATATGAATGCCTCCGGTGTACCGGGATATGCAATGAATCAAGAGTGAACGTATGAAAATTATGAACGGTGGCTTTGCCACAAATACATATGTCAACTACATGATCATGCTAAAGCAATATGACAATGATGAAGCGATAATAATAGTGGAAAGTTGCATGGCAATATATCTCGGAATGGCTATGGAAATGCCATAATAGATAGGTATGGTGGCTGTTTTGAGGAAGGTATATGGTGGGTGTATGATGCCGGCGAAAGGTGCGCGGTATTAGAGAGGCTAGCAATGGTGGAAGGGTGAGAGTGCGTATAATCCATGGACTCAACATTAGTCATAAAGAACTCATATACTTATTGCAAAAATCTACAAGTTATCAAAGCTAAAGTATTACGCGCATGCTCCTAGGGGGATAGATTGGTAGGAAAAGACCATCGCTCGTCCCCGACCGCCACTCATAAGGAAGACAATCAATAAATAAATCATGCTCCGACTTCATCACATAACGGTTCACCATACGTGCATGCTACGGGAATCACAAACTTCAACACAAGTATTTCTCAAATTCACAACTACTCAACTAGCACAACTTTAATATCACCATCTCCATATCTCAAAACAATTATCAAGTATCAAACTTATCATAGTATTCAGCACACTCATAAGAGAGTTTTATTATTAATCTTACATACCAAGCATATTAGGATTTAGAAGATTACCATGATATTAAGACTCTCAAAATAATATAAGTGAAGCATGAGAGATCAATAGTTTCTATAAAACAAATCCACCACCGTGCTCTAAAAGATATAAGTGAAGCACTAGAGCAAAATTATATAACTCAAAAGATATAAGCGAAGCACATAGAGTATTCTAACAAATTCCAAATCATGTATGGCTCTCTCAAAAGGTGTGTACATCAAGGATGATTGTGGTAAACTAACAAGCAAAGACTCAAATCATACAAGACGCTCCAAGCAAAACACATATCATGTGGTAAATAAAAATATAGCTCCAAGTAAAGTTACCGATAGAAGTAGACGAAAGAGGGGATGCCTTCCGGGGCATCCCCAAGCTTTGACTTTTAGGTGTCCTTAGATTATCTTGGGGGTGCCATGGGCATCCCCAATCTTAGGCTCTTGCCACTCCTTGTTCCATAATCCATCAAATCTTTACCCAAAACTTGAAAACTTCACAACACAAAACTTAAAGTAGAAAATCTCGTGAGCTCCGTTAGCGAAAGAAAACAAAAGACCACTTCAAGGTACTGTAATTAACTCATTTTTATTTATATGAGTGTTATACCTACTATATTCCAACTTCTCTATGGTTTATACTATTTTACTAGCCATAGATTCATCAAAATAAGCAAACAACACATGAAAAACAGAATAGTCTGTAGTAATCTGTAGCTAGCGCAAGATCTGGAACCCCAAAAATTCTAAAATAAATTTATGGACGTGAGGAATTTATCTATTAATCATCTGCAAAAATAATTAACTAAATATAACTTTCCAAATAAAAATGGCAGCAGTTCTCGTGAGCGCTAAAGTTTCTGTTTTTTACAGCAAGTTCAACAAGACTTTCCCCAAGTCTTCCCAACGGTTCTACTTCCACAAACACTAATTAAACACAAAAAACACAACCAAAACAGAGGCTAGATAAATTATTTATTACTAAACAGGAGCAAAAAGCAAGGAATAAAAATAAAATTGGGTTGCCTCCCAACAAGCGCTATCGTTTAACGCCCCTAGCTAGGCATAACAAGCAAGATAGATCTAGGTATTGCCATCTTTGGTAGGCAATCCATAAGTGGCTCTCATAATAGATTCATATGGTAATTTAATTTTATTTCTAGGAAGTGTTCCATGCCTTTCCTTAATGGAAATTGGAATCTAATATTTCCTTCCTTCATATCAATAATTGCACCAATCGTTCTAAGGAAAGGTCTACCAAGAATAATAGGACATGAAGGATTGCAATCTATGTCAAGAACAATAAAATCTACGGGCACATAATTCCTATTTGCAACAATAAGAACATCATTAATTCTTCCCATAGGTTTCTTAATAGTGGAATCCGCAAGGTGCAAGTTTAGAGAGCAATCATCAAAATCACGGAAACCTAACAAATCACACAAAGTCTTTGGAATCGTGGAAACACTAGCACCCAAATCACATAAAGCATAGCATTCATGATCTTTAATTTTAATTTTAATAGTTGGTTCCCACTCATCATAAAGTTTTCTAGGGATAGAAACTTCCAATTCAAGTTTTTCTTCATAAGATTGCATCAAGGCATCAACGATATGTTTAGTAAACGCTTTATTTTGACTATAAGCGTGAGGAGAATTTAGCACGGATTGCAACAAGGAAATACAATCAATCAAAGAGCAATTTTCATAGTTAAATTCCTTGAAATCCATAATAGTGGGTTTAGCAACATCTAGGGTTTTAATTTCTTCAATCCCACTTTTATCAATTTTAGCATCAAGATCAAAAAATTCCGAATTCTTGGAATGCCTTCTAGGTAAAGGTGGATCATATTCAGTCCCATCATTATCAAGATTCATATTGCAAAACAAAGATTTAATAGGGGACACATCAATAACTTTTAGATCTTCATCTTTATTTTCATAGGAACTAGAAGAACACGCTCTTATAAAGGCATCTTTCTTAGCACGCATCCTAGCGGTTCTTTCTTTGCACTCATCAATGGAAATTCTCATGGCTTTGAGAGACTCATTGATATCATGCTTAGGTGGAATAGATCTAAGTTTCAAAGAATCAACATACAAGAGAAATTCTATCAACGTTCCTAGCCAACTCATCAATCTTAAGCAATTTTTCTTCAATCAAAGCATTGAAATTCTTTTGCGAAAGTAATAAATTATTTAATATTAGATTCAAAATCAGAGGGCATCTTATTATAATTTCCATAAGAATTGTTGTAGGAATTACCATAATTATTAGAGGGATTACTAGGATAAGGCCTAGGGTTGAAATTTCCTCTATACGCGTTGTTACCAAAATTGTTCCTACCAACAAAATTCACATCCATAGATTCATTATTATTCTCAATCAAAGTAGACAAGGGCATATCATTAGGATCAGAAGAAACACTCTTATTAGCAAATAATTTCATAAGTTCATCCATCTTTCCACTCAAAACATTAATTTCTTCTATCGCATGCACCTTTTTATTAGTAGATCTTTCAGTATGCCATTGAGAATAATTAACCATAATATTATCTAGGAGTTTAGTAGCTTCTCCTAAAGTGATTTCCATAAAAGTGCCTCCCGCGGCCGAATCTAAAAGATTTCTAGAAGCAAAATTCAATCCGGCATAAAATTTTGTATAATCATCCACAAATTTAAACCATGAGTAGGGCAATTACGTATCATTATTTCATTCTCTCCCAAGCTTGTGCAACATGTTCATGATCAAGTTGCTTAAAATTCATAATATCGTTTCTAAGAGAGATGATCTTAGCGGGAGGAAAATACTTAGAGATAAAAGCATCTTTGCACTTATTCCATGAATCAATACTATTTTTAGGCAAAGACGAAAACCAAGCTTTAGCACGATCTCTAAGTGAAAAAGGAAATAGCTTCAATTTAACAATATCATTATCCACATCTTTCTTCTTTTGCATATCACACAAATCAACGAAGCTATTTAGATGGGTAGCGGCATCTTCACTAGGAAGGCCGGAAAACGGATCTTTCATGACAAGATTCAGCAAAGCAGTATTAATTTCACAAGATTCAGCATCGGTAAGAGGAGCAATCGGAGTGCTAATAAAATCATTGTTGTTGGTATTGGTGAAGTCACACAATTTAGTATTATCTTGAGCCATCGTGACAAGCAAGCAAACTAACACACAAGCAAACAAAAAGCAAGCGGGCAAAAAGAGGCAAAGAGAAAGAGAGGGAGGATAGAGAGAGAGAGGGCGAATAAAACGGCAAGGGTGAAGTGGGGGAGAGGAAAACGAGAGGCAAATGGCAAATAATGTAATGCGGGAGATAAGGGTATGTGATGGGTACTTGGTATGTTGACTTTTGCGTAGACCTTCCCGGCAACGGCGCCAGAAATCCTTCTTGCTACCTCTTGAGCACTGCGTTGGTTTTCCCCGAAGAGGAAGGGATGATGCAGCAAAGTAGCGTAAGTATTTCCCTCAGTTTTTGAGAACCAAGGTATCAATCCAGTAGGAGGCTACGCGCGAGTCCCTCGTACCTGCACAAAACAAATAAATCCTCGCAACCAACGCGAATAGGGGTTGTCAATCCCTACACGGCCACTTACGAGAGTGAGATCTGATAGATATGATAAGATAATATTTTTGGTATTTTTGTGATAAAGATGCAAAGTAAAATAAAGGCAAAGTAAAAAGCAAAGGAAATAACTAAGTAGTAGGAGATTAATATGATGAAAGATAGACCGGGGGCCATAGGTTTCACTAGTGGCTTCTCTCGAGAGCATAAGTATTCTACGGTGGGTGAACAAATTACTGTTGAGCAATTGACAGAATTGAGCATAGTTATGAGAATATCTTGTATGATCATGGTATATAGGCATCACCCAAAGAGACCAAAGCTAAGCACTTCTCCCATTGCAAGAAAGATCAATCTAGTAGGCCAAACCAAACTGATAATTCGAAGAGACTTGCAAAGATAACCAATCATACATAAAAGAATTCAGAGAAGATTCAAATATTGTTCATAGATAAACTTGATCATAAACCCACAATTCATCGGTCTCAACAAACCACACCGCAAAAGAAGATTACATCGAATAGATCTCCACAAGAGAGGGGGAGAACTTTGTATTGAGATCCAAAAAGAGAGAAGAAGCCATCTAGCTAATAACTATGGACCCGTAAGGTCTGAAGTAAACTACTCACACTTCATCGGAAAGGCTATGGTGTTGATGTAGAAGCCCTCGTGATCGATGCCCCCTCCGGCGGAGCTCCGGAACAGGCCCCAAGATGGGATCTCGTGGATACAGAAAGTTGCGGCGGTGGAATTAGGGTTTTGGCTCCGTATCTGCTCGTTTGGGGGTACGTAGGTATATATAGGAGGAAGGAGACCATCAGGTGGAGGGAACAGGGTGCTGAGGGAGTCCTGGATTAGGGGGTATCCGGACAGCCGGACTATATCCTTTGGCCGGACTGTTGGACTATGAAGATACAAGATTGAAGACTTCGTCCCGTGTCCGGATGGGACTCTCCTTGGCGTGGAAGGCAAGCTTGGCAATACGGATATGTAGATCTCCTTCCTTGTAACCGACTCTGTGTAACCCTAGCCCCCTCCGATGTCTATATAAACCGGAGGGTTTAGTCCGTAGGACAACATACAATCATACCATAGGCTAGCTTCTAGGGTTTAGCCTCTCCGATCTCGTGGTAGATCAACTCTTGTACTACTCATATCATCAAGAATAATCAAGCAGGACGTAGGGTTTTACCTCCATCAAGAGGGCCCGAACCTGGGTAAAACATCGTGTCCCCTGCCTCCTGTTACCATCCGCCTTAGACGCACAGTTCGGGACCCCCTACCCGAGATCCGCCGGTTTTGACACCGACATTGGTGCTTTCATTGAGAGTTCCTCTGTGTCGTCATCGTTAGGCTTGATGGCTCCTTCGATCATCGATAGCGATGCAGTCCAGGGTGAGACTTTTCTCCCCGGACAGATCTTTGTACTTCGCACTGCGGGCCAACTCGCTTGGCCATCTGGAGCAGATCGAGAGTTACGCCCCTGGCCACCAGGTCAGGTTTGGAAGCTTAAACTACACGGCCGACATCCGCGGAGACTTGATCTTCGACGGATTCGAGCCCCTGCCGAGTGCGCCGCACGGTCACGATGAGCATGATTTAGCTCTACCATCGGACAGTGTTCAGGAGACCGCACCGGCAACCGCTCCGACCCTCAATTCGGAGCCAATTGCGCCATCCATGGACGGGTGGATAGACCCCGCCACGGAGGCCGTATCTCAGCGGCGATCGAGCCGAGTATCGACCTTACCCTTCACGGGAGCCGTGACGCCGAACTGCCGGATTCTTCCCCGGCCACGGACTCCGAACCGCCTGCGCCCGTGCCTATCGAATCTGACTGGGCGCCGATCATGGAGTTCACCTCCGGATATCTTTCAGCACTCGCCCGGCGACATACTGAACTCATTAAGGTCTCTCTCCCTGTCAGGAGAGTCCTGGCCGAACTATGTTCGGCAGGATTGGGATGCGGATGACGAAGAAATTCGCCGCCCACCCACCACCCACTTAGTAGCCACTGTCGACAATTTGACCGACATGCTCGACTTCGACTCCGAAGACATCGACGGTATGGACGACGATGCGAGAGCGTGAGGAAACCACTGCCCACAGGGCACTGGACAAGCCACCTCATCATATGATATATACATGGTGGACACACCCAAAGAAGGCAATGGCGACAGACAGCGGAGGATGACCCCTCCAAGAAGCAACCCAAGCCCGACGTCAGCGGCGCCGCTCTAAGTCTCGCCAAAGCAAAAACGGTGACACCAGCACAGGAGATAATAGCACTCCGGACAGTGCCGAAGACGACAACAATCCCCTCCAGCAAGATTTAGAGAAGTAGGATGGAGAAGCCAGCCCTCCCGAGAGAGCGGCAGATGGAGAGGCGGAGGATGATAATTACATGCCTCCCTCCAAAGACGAGGCAAGCCGCGACGATGACTAATTTGTCGTGCCGGAGGATCCCGTCGAGCAAGAGCGCTTCAAGCGCCGGCTTATAGCCACAGCAAATAGCCTTAAGAAAAAGCAGCAGCAGC
Organism: Triticum urartu; assembly: GCF_003073215.2. Classification (NCBI taxonomy): domain Eukaryota; kingdom Viridiplantae; phylum Streptophyta; class Magnoliopsida; order Poales; family Poaceae; genus Triticum; species Triticum urartu. The sequence continues at coordinate 335,105,834 of NC_053027.1, read as the reverse complement.
TTCAAGCTGATCAAGATTTGCTAGCTGACAGATGGACTGAAGTCCTTGCGACCGAGGAATATGAACTCGAACGCCCCTCCAAGAGTTAGCCAAAGCACAGGTTGCTACCCCGACTGAAGGAGGAAGCATTAAAACCTACATCTCCAGCATATGACGTGGCTGATCGGCCACCTCGTGGCCGCGACAGAGAGGCATTTCAGCCAAAAACTCAGCCCGCACCCCGACGCCACTCAAATAAAAATGACAAGGCATGGGGAAACACGCTAGACCTGCGAGACGTATTGGAGGATAAAGCGAAACACGCAAGATCGATCTACGGATCACGAGGGTGCGCCACTACGCGAGACGATAACCGTCACACCGGATACAGTAAAAGTAAATCCGGTCGGGCCGAACACAGCGGACAAGACTCATTCGAGCTACGTCGCGACATAGCCCACTACAGAGGTGCCGCACACCCCATATGCTTCACAGACGAAGTAATGGCTCACCAAATCCCAGAGGGTTTCAAACCCGTAAATATCGAATCATACGACGTCACAACAGATCCTGCGGTATGGATCGAAGACTTCCTCCTGCACATCCACATGGCCCGCGGTGACGATCTACACGCCATCAAATACCTCCCACTCAAGCTCAAAGGACCAGCTCGGCATTGGCTCAACAGCCTGCCAGCAGAATCCATCGGCTGTTGGGAAGATCTGGAAGCTGCATTCCTCGACAACTTCCAGGGCACTTATGTGCGACCACCAGATGCGATGACTTGAGCCACATAATTCAGCAGCCAGAGGAATTGACCAAGCAATTCTGGACACGGTTCCTGACAAAGAAAAATCAAATCGTCGTCTGTCCGGATGCAGAGGCCCTAGCAGCTTTTGAGCACAACATCCGCGATGAGTGGCTCGCCCGACGCCTTGGCCAGGAAAAGCTGAAATCTATGGCAGCCCTCACGACACTCATGACCCGCTTTTGCGGGGAGAAGACAGCTGGCTGGCTCGCAGCAATAACATATCAAAGAACCACTGTACTTCAGATACCAAGGATAGCAATGGCAGGTCACGTCGCAACAAACATAAGCGCCGCATCAATAGCGACAATACCGAGGATACGACAGTCAATGCCGGATGCAGAGGCTCTAAACCCGGTTAGCGGAAAAATCCATTCAAAAGAAGCACTCTAGGCCCGTCTAGTTTGGACCGTATACTCGATCGCTCGTGCCAAATACATGGCACCCCCGACAAGCCAGCCAACCACACCAACAGAGAATGTTGGGTGTTCAAGCAAGCCGGCAAGTTAAACGCCGAAAACAAAGATAAGGGGCTACATAGCGATGACGAGGAAGAGCCCCGGCAGCCGAACACCGGAGGACAGAAGAGGTTCCCCCACAAGCGCGGACGGTGAACATGATATACGCAACCCACATCCCCAAGAGGGAGCGAAAGCGTGCGTTAAGGGATGTATATGCGTTGGAGCCAGTCGCCCCAAAGTTCAACCCATGGTCCTCCTGTCCGATCATCTTCGATCGCATGGACCATCCCACTAGTATCCGTCATAGCGGATTCGCTGCACTGGTCCTAGACCCAATCATCGACGGATTTCACCTCACTCGAGTCCTTATGGACGCCGGCAGCAGCCTGGACCTGCTTTATCAGGACACAGTGCCCAAAATGGGTATAGACCCCTCAAGGATCAAACCCACAAAAACGACCTTCAAAGGCGTCATACCAGGTGTAGAGGCCCATTGTATAGGCTCAGTCACACTAGAAGTGGTCTTCGGATCCCGGGATAACTTCCGAAGCGAGGAGTTAATCTTCGATATAGTCCCGTTCCGCAGTGGCTATCATGCACTGCTCGGGCGAACCGCATTTGCGAGATTCAATGCGGTACCGCACTATGCATATCTCAAGCTCAAGATGCCAGGACCTCGGGGGGTCATCACAGTTAATGGAAACACAAAGCGCTCTCTCCGCACGGAGGAGTCCACTGCGGCCCTCGCAACAGAAGCGCAAAGCAGCCTCTTAAGGCAATCAACCAGTTCGGCGATTAAAGACCCGGACACCTTCAAGCGTGCCCGGAGTAATCGACAACAAGACCGCCTGGCACATTCCGAGCTCGCATAGCAATGCGGCCCCCACCCTAGTCCCAGCCAAACGGCGAAATCTGTGCCACGCGTACATAATTACGCATTGAAAATACCATGGGCATAGGTGGGGAGGGGGGCACGACTACGGCACGTCCTAAGACGTGGCTCAACCGCACTAGGGGCTTCCCGCTTTGTTATTTTTCTATCTTTCATGACGTTAATCTCTGGAAACCCCGTTCGGCAGTACGATTGCCGGACACACAATGCAACAACCAAGGAGGCAGAAAGCTACGTCGCACCATGGAACTCCCAGGTGGTCTTTGATAACGAGTGAAATACTTGCTTCAAATACCATTCCTCAGGTTGTCCTTGGAGGGGACATGTCAAATAGTCCTACTTTTTGCTTATCGCACTACTTGTATCATTCTGCTTCGACGCACATTTTTGAATAAACAATGCATAGCACTAGACTATTACCGCATTCTCTATTCTTCTTTATATATATATATATATGTTCATTCACAACATTCAGCACCCGTACACTTTGGTACGGCCAATATGCCAGGGGCTTAAGCGTACCCCATAATACGGCGTGAGAAGTCCGAACACTTTCAACAGTGCGGCACCCCGAACTTATAGCATTATATGCATCAGCTCCGAATCATGTCTTGGGTCAATAGTTGGGTTTGCCCGGCTCCCATGTTTTGGTACCTTACGTTCCGCTATATCGGCTAAGGTAGCACTGGGAGAACTACTGCGATTGTGCCCCGGTTCATCTGGGCAAGCACATCAGTAGAGAAAGCTAAAACTGACTGTCATGATAAGGCGAGAGCTGGTCGCTGTTCGAGAGGTCTCGGGTCCCTAAAGACTTATGCCGCTTAGAGCGAGGAGTCTGCTTTGTCCGGCTTAAAGGCGTGTATAGCGCCCCGAATTCGGCCTTCCGAATACTAGGGGCTTCGCCAAAATTTTAAATTGTAGACTTCTATGGCTAAGTGAGAGTGATAAAGCATTATAGTCCGATTGCCTTGTTCGTTGTGCTGAGCACCTCCCTCGAAGGACCCAACAATGGGAAAAAGAGTGCTCAGATTTATCCCGAACACCCCAGCACTCAGGGCATGGGGGCAGAAGCCGACGACTGGCCATCTCTCAGATTTAATAAACAGCCGCGTAGAAGGTAATATTTTTAATTCAAACAAGCGTTGCATAGCGCATATGAACAAGTTTTCATAATACAGGATCACACGAGCAAGTTCATTCAAAAATTACATCCTTCACACACTCGTCCGCCACAAGACGGGCACCCTTCAGGACACCCTCATAATACATTTCGGGGTGGCGATGCTCCTTGCCCTGCGGCGGCCCCTCCTTCACCAGCTTCTCGGCGTCCATCTTGGCCCAGTGCACCTTCGCACGGGCAAAAGCTCGGCGGGCACCTTCGATGCAGACGGACCGCTTGATGACTTCCAGCCGGGGGCAGGCGTCCACAAGCCGCCTCACCAGGCCGAAGTAGCTGTTGGGAAGGGAGTCGTCAGGCCACATCCGGACTATAAGGCCCCTCATGGCATGTTCGGCCACCTTGTGCAGCTCGACCAGTTGCTTCAGTTGGCCGCTCATAGGCATCGGGTGTTGAGACCAGAACAACTTCTCCGTCGAGCTTCCCTCCTCCGCCTGGTAATATTTCGCGGCATCCGACACGCTGCGGGGAAAATCTGCAAATGCTCCTGAAGAGCTCCGGACTCGGGTAAGTAACAAGTAATTTACTTTCACATGATTGCTTTGCATATTGAATGCCTTACCCGCCGCTATCTTCCTCATCGCCTCAATTTCCTGGAGGGCCTTTTGGGCTTCAGCCTTGGCATGCTTTGTGCTCTCGAGGGCCGCAGCAAGCTCGGACTCTCGCGTCTTCGAGTCAAGCTCCAAAGTCTCGTGTTTCTTCATGAGAGCTTGGAGCTCTTGCTGCACCTCGCCCACCTGTGCCTCTTGTTTCTCCCACTCGGTGCGCTTCTTGGCCGCTTTGTTTTCGGCCTCGGACAATGATTGCTTCAGGGTCACCACTTCGGTCGTGGCCCCTGGCACATTCATGATGATCCTGTCATTTCGCAACCACATTTACTTTTTTATATAGACAAGGTATTACTTACCTTTGTTCTCCTCGAGTTGCCTCTTGGCAAGGCCGAGCTCTTTCTCAGACCGCTCGAGGTTCTGCTTCAGTGCGGCGACCTCCGCCGTCAGTGCGGTAGAGGTCAGCAGCGAAGCCTGCATACACATACAGACATACTTATATTAGACTCATGCAGATATTATTTGATCCTCTATTCGGCTTTTCTTTGTGAACACCAAACAGAGCATCAGGGGCTACTATCTATGCGGTAATATTTTTCCTATATTTTAAATACTTACCTCAAAGCCTGTTAGAAGGCTGGCACAGGCTTCAGTCAGTCCGCTCTTGGCAGACCGAACCTTCTTGATCACCGCACTCATGATAGTGCGGTGCTCTTCGTCGAGGGAAGCGCCGCAAAGCGCTCCCAGCAGGTCGTCCGGTGCCTCTGGATGGACAGGGGTCACCGGCACGGATGGCTTGCCCCTCTTGGAAGGGGGCCGCCTGCCCGAGTCCGGAACCACTGGAGGTTCCGGCGCGGTGTCCAGCTGAGGCTCCTTCGATCATCGATAGCGATGCAGTCCAGGGTGAGACTTTTCTCCCCGGACAGATCTTTGTATTCGACGGCTTCGCACTGCGGGCCAACTCGCCAACCTCCGAGGGTGGAGATCATTGTCAGAAGACTCCCCAATAACACCCTTGGAGTTCTTTCCTTGAGCCATATTTCCTGAAGATATTCATGTCCGCGTACAATTTTTCCTATGAACAAAAATCTGAATTTTTAGTTCACAAAATTTTTCAACAAAACTTCACAAAACTAGTAGCAACTACTCATAGGGATACATAGAGGCCATAAGCAAGCATTCAAACTACTTAGAACACTAAGAATTCAACATGCAAGCACATCTACAACAGCACCAAGAGTAGCTAATTATTCAAAGTATAAACCACTAAAACAAAAACTAATTGGACAAATGGTGGAGTCACATACCAAGCAACAATCCCCGAAACAGTTTCGGAAATGGAGCTTCGAGCAAAGAGATCGAAATTGGCAGCAAAATGAGCAAGAACACGGAGAGAGAGAGTGATTTTTTTCTGGAGGTAGGTGACAATGTGGGACGAAGAGATAAGTGAGGGGGCCCACGTGGGGACCACAACCCCCCAGGGCACGCCAGGGGGTGCTGGCGCGCCAGGTGGGTTGTGCCCACCTGGTGCACCCCCTCTGGTAATTTTTGCACCAAAAATTCTTAAATATTCAGGAAAAAATCATATAAATTTTCAGCGGGCATATCTGAGAACTTTTATTTTTGGGTCATTTTTTATTGCATAGGAAATTCAGAAAACAAACAAAACATGGCATTTATTTTATTTAACTAATAAAAACAGAGAATAAAAAGTAGGGAAAGAAAGTAGTGCTTACTAAATTCATCAACTTCATACCGTTCAAAAATGATCCATTAATAAGGTTGATCAAGTCTTATTAACAACCACTTTCGATTAGTATGAAACCGAAGAACTTTCGTAAATCACTAAGTTACCTCAATGGGGATATGCATTTCCCCAACAATAAGCATTTCATATTTCTTTTTGACAGTAGGTAGAGGTATTTGAAAACTTCCAATAGTGATTGTCGGAGATTTTTCAATAACATTAATACCATTCACTTGGAATTGTTTCTTCGGAAAGTGCACCATATGCTCATTACCATTGATATGAAAAGTGACCTTGCTTTTATTGCAATCAATAACAGCCCCTGCAGTATTCAAGAAGGGTCTACCAGGATAATCGACATGTTGTCGTCCTCGGGCATCTCAAGTATAACAAAGTCAGTCAAAATAGTAACATTAGCAACAACAACGGGCACATCCTCACAGATACCGATAGGTATGGTAGTTGATTTGCAAGCCATTTGCAAAGATATTTCAGTAGGTGTGAGTTTATTCAAGTCAAGTCTTTTATATAAAGAGAAAGGCATAACACTAACACCAGCTCCTAAATCACACAAAGCAGTTTTCACATAATTCTTTTTGATAGAGAAAGGTATAGTTGGTATTCCCGGATCTCCAAGTTTTTTAGGTACTCCATCTTTAAAAGTGTAATTAGCAAGCATAGTGGAGATTTCAGCTTCCGGTATTTTTCTCTTATTTGTGATGATGTCTTTCATATACTTTGCATAAGGAGGCATTTTCAAGGATATCAGTCAAGCGAGTACGCAAAAAGACTGGCCTCAGCATTTCAGCAAAGCGTTCAAATTCTTCATCATCATTCTTTTTAGTTGACTTGGGTGGAAAAGGCATAGGTTTTTGAACCCACGGTGTCTCTTTCTTTACCGTGTTTCTAGCCACAAAGTCTCTTTTGTCATATCTTTTATTCTTAGGTTGTGGGTTATCAAGATCAACAGGTGGTTCTATCTCAACATCATTATCTGGTTCTTTATCATTGGTTGGTTGAGAGTCTTCATGAACCTCATCATTATCTTTTTCATTATCATTAGGTGAGTGTTCATTACCAGATTGAGTTTCAGCATCAGAGATAGAAATTCATTTTCATTATCAGGAGGTTTTCTATTTCAGGTTCACTAGAAGTGTGCAAAGTCCTATCATTTTTATTTTTCTTTTTCTTTCTAGAAGGACTAGGTGCACTAGTGTTAGCTCTTTGTGAATCTTGTTCAATTCTTTTAGGGTGTCCCTCGGGATAAAGTGGTTCCTGAGTCATTTTACCTCCTCTAGTTGCAACTCTAACAGCAAAGTCATGCATATTATGATTCATTTCATCAAGCAATTCTCTTTGAGATTTAGCAACTTGTTCTAATTGAGTTTGAACCATAGAAGCATGTTTTCCAACACCTCTAACATCATTTGATATTCTAAATAACAAGTCACTCAAGCGAGCAATCATATCAGAATTGTAT
>NC_053027.1:335086484-335097742 GCF_003073215.2 Triticum urartu | reverse complement strand
CTTCACATCCATTTGATATAAAAGTATGTTATGATGATTTGCATAGGCCAGCAGTATGCGTATGGCTTCAAGTCTAGCCACAGGAGAAAATGTTTCATCGAAGTCAATGCCTTCCACTTGAGTATATCCTTGAGCAACGAGACGGGCTTTGTTTCTGACAACTTGACCATGCTCATCTTGCTTGTTGCGGTATATCCATTTGGTGCCTATTATATTGTGCTTCCGTGGATCAGGACGCTTAACCAGTTCCCATACATTATTCAGCTCAAACTGTTGAAGCTCTTCTTGCATAGCTTGAATCCATTCAGGTTCCATGAAGGCTTCTTCAACTTTCTTGGGTTCTGTTATTGAGATGAATGCGAAGTGCCCACAGAAATTTGCTAGCTGTGTTGCCCTTGAACGAGTGAGCGGATCGGGTGCATTGATGCTATCAATTATTCTCTCAATCTGCACTTCATTGGCAACACGAGGATGTACAGGGCGAAGACTTTGCTCTTGCTGATCATTGTCGTTGTTAGAAGGAATGTCTTCGGGCTGAGCATTGTCTTGATGTTGGTCAGGTGCTAAGATGATAAGTTCTTCTTCAGGATGAGCTTCAGAAGGTATAATTTCTCCAGTTCACATAAGTTTGATTGATTCACTGGATGGAACTTCATCTAGCACATTTGGCAGTTGCTCTCTTTGTGAACCGTTGGTCTCATCGAACCGCACATCCACTGTTTCAACCACTTTGTAATGAAAGAGATTGAAGACTCTGTACGAGTGCGAATCCTTTCCATATCCAAGCATAAAACCCTCATGTGCTTTTGGTGCAAATTTTGAAGTGTGATGTGGATCCTTGATCCAGCACCTGGCGCCAAATACTCTGAAGTAACTGACATTTGGCTTCTTGCCAGTAAGGAGCTCATAAGATGTCTTGTTCAGAAGCTCGTGAAGATAAACACAATTGATTGTATGGCATGCAGTGTCAATGGCTTCAGGCCAGAATTTTCTTGGGGTCTTGTATTCATCTAGCATCGTTCTGGCCATCTCAATGAGTGTTCTATTCTTGCGTTCGACGACGCTATTCTGCTGTGGCGTGTACGGAGCTGAGAATTCATGTGTGATGCCCAAAGTATCAAGATATGTATCAAGGCCGGTGTTCTTGAATTCGGTGCCATTGTCACTTCTGATGTGCTTTATCTTGGCTTCATAGTTGTTCATTGCTCGATTGGCGAAGCGTCTGAAGACATCCTGCACTTCAGTCTTGTAGAGGATTATGTGCACCCAAGTATATATAGAATAATCATCAACAATGACAAAGCCATAGAGACAAGCAGTAGTAGTAAGAGTTGAGTAATGAGTGGGACCAAAAAGATCCATGTGGAGCAGTTCGAAGGGTCGAGTTGTTGTCATGATTGTCTTCGAGGGATGCTTGGCCCTCGTCATCTTTCCTGCTTCATAGGCACCACATAAGTGATCTTTCTTGAACTTGACGCCCTCGATGCCTATGACATGCTTCTTCTTTGCAAGGGTGTGGAGGTTCCTCATGCCAGCATGCCCTAGCCTCCGATGCCAGAGCCAGCATTCTGAAGCTTTTGCCAGAAGACATACGGCAAGCTGTGGTCCTGCTGAGAAATCTACCATGTACAAATCATCTTTCCTATACCCTTCAAACACTAGAGACTTGTCAGATTCCATTAGAACAAGGCAACGATATTTTCCAAACATCACGATCATATTTAAATCGCAAAGCATTGAGACAGACATTAAGTTGAAACCAAGGGATTCAACAAGCATGACTTTATCCATGTGTTGATCCCTTGAGATTGTAACTCTACCTAGACCCAATACCTTACTTTTACCAGTGTCAGCAAATGTGATGTGGCTCTTGTCGGATGGACGTAAGGTTGAGTCCATAAGAAGGCTTCTTTTGCCAGTCATGTGATTTGTACACCCAGTATCAATAATCCATTCTGAAGACGCTGGTGTCGTACCCTTGGCACCGTGTGCCATGAAGCAGTAGGTAGAAGCGGAGTAGTCCTTGTCATTTGCATCGGTGTCGGTGATGAAGTCATTGTCTTCAGTGTTGAAGATGGACTTGGCAACGTATGCTGTAGCCAGACCTGCGACGCCTGAATCGGACTCCTCCTCAGACTCCACCTACGCCTCCTCAGAAGCAGACTCCTCCTCTGAATCCATTTCCTTGCCAACAAACGCACGTGCCTTGCCAGATGAGCTCTTCTTGTGTGATGAAGACTTTGATGAAGACTTGGAAGAAGACTTTGAGTATTTCTTCTTCTTCTTGTCGTCAGAGTCATATTCCTTGCTCTTCTTCTTCTTTTTGTTCTCATTGTCCCACTGTGGACACTCAGAGATGAAGTGGCCAAGTTTCTTGCACTTGTGACATGGTTTCTTCTTGTAGTCATGAGCAGAAGCTTCATCATTCCTTGAGTTTGATCGGGAATACTTTCTGAAGCCTTTCTTCTTGGTGAATTTTTGGAACTTATTGACAAGCATAGAAAGTTCCCTTCCAATGTCTTCAGGATCATCAGAACTGCTGTCAGATTCTTCTTCAGACGAGGACACAGCTTTTGCCTTCAAGGCACGAGTTCGCCCATAGTTTGGACCGTAGATATCTCTTTTCTCAGAAAGCTGAAACTCATGTGTGTTGAACCTCTCAAGTATGTCAGACGGATTGAGTGTCTTGAAATCAGGACGTTCTTGAATCATCAGGGCTAGGATGTCAAACGAACTATCAAGTGATCTCAGTAGTGTCTTGACGACTTCATGTTTGGTGATCTCAGTAGCGCCGAGGGCTTGAAGCTCATTTGTGATGTCAGTGAGTCGGTCAAATGTGTGCTGGACATTCTCATTGTCATTTCACTTGAAGCGGTTGAAGAGGTTGCGAAGGACACTGATTCTCTGATCTCTCTGGGTTGAGATGCCTTCATTGACCTTGGAGAGCCAGTCCCAGACCAGCTTAGATGTCTTCAAAGCACTCACACGGCCATAATGTCCTTTGGTCAGATGACCACAGATGATATTCTTAGCAGTAGATCCAGTTGAACGAATTTCTTGACATCAGCAGCAGTGACACCTTCTCCAGCCTTGGGAACGCCGTTCTCGACGACATACCATAGGTCGACGTCAATGGCTTCAAGATGCATGCGCATCTTATTCTTCCAGTAGGGATATTCGGTTCCATCAAAGATGGGGCACGCAGCGAAGACTTTAATTATCCCTGCAGTCGACATAACTAAAACTCCAGGTGTTAAACCGAATCACACAGAACAAGGGAGCACCTTGCTCTGATACCAATTGAAAGTGCGTTATATCGACTAGAGGGGGGGTGAATAGGCGATTTTTATGAAAGTCTTCAAAACGTGGAAGTTATGAAGACAAACGATAGAAATAAACCTATTACCATGCAGCGGAAGGTAGACTACACTAGGCAAGCCATAGTCAAGTATTCAATAGAGTGAAAGCACAATGACTAATAGCAGCAATGTAGTAAGGATCGGGTAGGAAGATATTGTGAAGCCAGACAGAACACGCAGTTACTCAGTGAAGACAAAAGATAGTGCAAACATACAATGACTTCACAAGGAGTAACAGTAAGTAAAGAGAAGGGAAGATGAAACCAGTGACTCGTTGAAGACAATGATTTGTTGGACCAGTTCCAGTTGCTATGACAACTGTACGTCTGGTTGGGGCGGCGAGGTATTTAAACCTTAGGACACCCAGTCCTGAACACGCAGCTCAGGACACCCAGTCCTCACCGTATTCCCCTTGAGCTAAGGTCACAAGACCTCGCCCAATCACTCTGGTAAGTCTTCAAGGTAGACTCCCAAACCTTCACAGACTTCGTTCACCGGCAATCCACAATGTCTCTTGGATGCTCAGAACGCGACGCCTAACCGGCTAGAGGATGCACAGTCCTCAAGTGTAATAAGTCTTCAGATCACACAGACAAGAAGACTTAAATGATGCCCAATTCTCTTTGGCTCTAGGTGGTTAGGGCTTTATCCTCGCAAGGAATTCTCTCTCAAAGACTTCGAAGTGGGTTGCTCTCAAACGACAAAAGCCGTACTCTGAATCTGAGCAGCCAACCGTTTATGGTTGTAAGGGGTGGGCTATTTATAGCCACTTGGCAACCCGACCTGATTTGTCCGAAATGACCCTGGGTCACTAAGGAACTGACACGTGTTCCAACGGTCAGATTTTAAACTCACACGGTAACTTTACTTGGGCTACAAGCAAAGCTGACTTGTCCGACTCTGGACAAGATTCGCTCTCATAGTCTTCACTCGAAGACATAGGTTTTTGGTTAGGCATCACTTCAGTCATTCTGACTAGTTCTCTTGAACCCCACTTAACAGTACGGTGGTTCCTATGACTCAACACAAAAGAAAAAGAACTACGAAAGATCTAAGTCTTCGAGCTCCATAGGCTTCATGTGGTGTCTTCTCTTGTCATAGTCTTCAATGTGAATATCTTCATATACCACCTTTGACTTCAATGTCTTCATACATTTTTAGGGGTCATCTCTGGTAGGAAAACCGAATCAATGAGGGACTTCTACCTGTGTTATCCTGCAATTCTCACAAACACATTAGTCCCTCAACTAGGTTTGTCGTTAATACTCCAAAACCAACTAGGGGTGGCACTAGATGCACTTACAATCTCCCCCTTTTTGGTGATTGATGACAAACTAGTTGAAGTTTTCAATGGGGAATATAATCTGTGAAACTGTAAAGGATAAGGAATTGTCTTCATAAGTTGCAAGGGCTCCCCCTGAAGATGTGCATATAAGTAATTTGCTTTTGGAATGCAAATGCACATGGCAGGTTATACTTGTGGAGATCCACTTCAACTTATGATGACAATCCACTATGCATGTGAAAGTATATGAAGATAATGACATGCATAATGGAAAATGGACGTCTGCAGAATGATCTAAGTGCGGAATTTATCGTCGCACATGCGGAATTTATCATCACAAAACAAGGTGGCAGATAAGTAGCAGACGACCATTGAGTTTAAGTGTTACAACTCAAAGAACCAAATGTAGCAAAACGAGAGTTGTAAGCACGAAGCAAAATATAAAGCACCCGCCCATATGAACCCGCATGAATACTATCAACCTCATATGCTTCTCCCCCTTTTGTCAGTAAGGACCAAAAAGGTTTGAAGACATAGAGCATCTACTCGTTCCCATGAGGAGTAGGTGAAGTAGCAGGGTCGTTGGTGGTGTTTGGCGGTGCTGAAGAGCTTGGAGCAGAGTTGACGCGTGCTGAAGGAGGTGGCGGTGAAGTAGCATCGTCTTCATCCTCGATAACTCTGGCAGTCACTGTTGCAGCAGAGGAAGAGAACTCAGAGTCTTCAAGGGATGGAGTTCCTAGCAGCACAGCCCTTCGAGGAGGTGTGGAGTCAAACTTGAATCGCTCAGTGAAGCCATCCTCTTGAAGATCATCTTCAGAACACATCATCGTCAGCCCTTTCCATGTGCGGCGACAGGTTTCATGGGCAACGAAAGCATTCTTGGTGGCAAGATTGCGAATGCGATTAACATCCACCAAGAGGCTTTTCATTTGACGCTTCAGCCAGTCATGATGCCTATCCTGTTTCTGATGAAGAGCCACAAGAAGCTCTCGGTCGTTGAGAACACGAGTGCGCTTCTTGGGTCTTGGAGCAGTTGTACTATCAATGGCTTCAGTGGAAGCAGGGTGTGGTGCACGTGTAGTGCCAGCCAAAGGATACACCCGAGTGACTGCTTCAACTCCTTCAATGTTCTGTGAGAAACTCTGATGCTCTGCATTCTAAAGACTTAGAGGTTCCTTTGCAGGCTCAGGATAGATGGCTTTAGTAGAGATATCCACATCAGGCAGAAAAATCCTATGATTGTGAGCAGATGGATGATATGAGATATCGGAGTGAAGTTTAATTAGCCGCATTACCCATGGGGCGTAGAACTTCAAGCCAAACAGATCAGAGCATGATGCAGCAAGTTGGCGGATGAAGAAGTCATGTGCATTGAAGCATTTTCCATGAAGTATATAGAAGACCAAAGTCTTCATTGCACCCTCAAGCTTGGCATTTGGAGAGTGCCCTTTGATGGGCCAGAGAGTTCGTCTGATGATGTGATAGATGGTTCTTGGCAGATACTCAAGGTCTTCAACGAAGAACTCCGTGGGATAAGCAGCATCTTGGGGCAATGGCTTCATCATGCTGAGCATCTGACTCATATCAGGTTTAGGCCTCTTAAATATGCTCTCAATAGCTTCACTATGCAGCTGACAGCCATGCTCGTAGAGATCGCCAGGAGTGGGCAAGCCAATGAGCTCAATGATGTCAAATGCATTGGCTTCGTGATGAACGTTTCCGGTCATCCACTCCAGGACCCAAGTCTTCGGATCTCTGCTGTACCCGCGGATGTGAAGTGTGGCATAGAATTGGAGCAGCAGCTCTTCATTCCAATGCTCTTGGTCAGTAACGAACGGCAGCAGTCCAACTTCCTTGAAGCAATCCAAAGCTTCTTCCAGACAGGGCAGACCAGCTATAGCTTCAATGTCAAGGCGCTTGTGTGGGAAGATGCGACCTTGGTTGTAAAGAATGCATGAGTAATAGCTTCGCTGAGGATAGCTCCAGAATCGATCAGATGATATCCTTTCCCTTGAGTAGGGGTTCCTGGAGCTATCGAAGAATGTGTTGTCTGCCCTGAAGCCATTGATATTGAAGGAGCCAGGTGCTGATGCAGGACCTGGGAACCTTGGCAATCTTGGGATTGGCTTCTGTACCTGAGGCCTGTGCTCAACATGATAGTCGAACTGGGGACTGGCAGCAGACTCAGGAACAGAAGTGGCGGGATCGGTGGCTTCGCTGTCTTCTGATGCCTTTGTTGGGGAGGGCTCCACATTAGCTTCATTGGTGGTTGTGGCAGCCTCAAGATTTTCATCCTCCACTTGACGAGCTGGAGGGTCGGTCACAAGCACGTTCTGGTTGAGAACTGCTTCTTGATGGGACAGGGGAGTGGGAACTTCTTCTTCCGCAGCTGATGCAGTCAGATTGTCTTCAGGAGAGACTTGAGGCCTTGGACCTTTGCGAAGCCTGCGCAATACGGGCGACGCATGTGGAGTTGGAGTGGGATGGGCCTCATAGTCTTCTTCCTCTTGTGGGCGATCCGCCCATGAAGCATCCTGTGCAATTGGCGTCAGTGGACGACCAATGCTGATGAGTTCGCTGTTTTCAAGCTGAGGAAGGACTGCACCATCTTCTACATTGTCATGTTGACCAATGTCTTCAGCAGCAATGGGATCAGCTGCTGGAATATCTTCAGCTTCATGAGCCTCTGTGGAAGCAGGCTCATGGATTGTCAGTTGACGTTCAGCTTCAGGATAGACCATTGAAATGGGTTCAACTATCAAAGGCTCTGTGGGAGCAGCCCGATCTTTCTTGGTCTTCCTCTTCTTCTTGGAGGGGGCAGTGGGAGAGGCTTCAGCATGTTTCCTCTTCCTGGCTTCAGCCTCAGCAGTCCTCGTCTTCTTGAGCTCTGAAGCGGTTGACCGGCTTTTTGGCTTCGAGCCAGTCATTCTTGTTGGGAAGACAATAGGAACTGCTTCCTGCCTTGGTGTTTCGGGTTCAGCCGTAGCGGGCTTCTTCTTCTTGTTTGCGGCCATCCTGGGGTCGACGCCAGGGCGCCCAAGGGCCTTGCGCTTCTCAGCCTCATTATAGGCTTGCACACATCTATCAGCCAGAGTCTTCATGCACTCATGCGAACCTTGAGCTTCTGCACGTTTCTTCAGAAAGGCTTCCTTAAGCTCGTGCATCATGATCTTGAAGTTCTTCACTTCTTGCACACTGAGCTTGGCCATATGCTTCTTGAACTGAGCCTTTTCATAATCAATCTTTTGCTTCAGTTCAACAATGCGCTGGGCAATAGCGAGTTCTGAAGCAATGGCGCCTTGGAAGGCGACACTGAGGCCAATTGGTAGCTGCAGATCTTCAAAGTTGATGTTTGGCGTGTCAAACCACTCGTCAATGAAGTTGTGGATGATGGTCACATCAAAGAGAGGCAGATCATTGAAGATTTCTGCTTCTTCTTTGCTCTTGATGAGTTGCTCAAGAGCGTCATCTGCTAGATCTTCATCACTTGACAGATCAATGTCGTCATTGCGCAGAATGGCAGCAGCAGTTAGCTCTTGTCCTGTGTGAGACAGAGGCATCTTGACCTTCTAGGGCTTGGAGATGCGAGATAAGTCTTCAGACTGCACACTGTCTTCAGGAGGTGCAGTTGTCAGTGGCTTCGCCCGTGAGATTTTTGGTGAAGGGGCAGGCTTTGAAGCTTTAGGCTTCTTCAGCTTCTTTGTCTTCGGCGCTGCAGGCGCTTCATCTGATTCAGCGTCAGCTACAGGCTCATTCACTGCAGTCCCTTAAACTAAGATGCGGGTGATGAGGCCTTCAAGGTTGTAGAAAGGACCGATGACATTGGGTTCTGCATGTCATGTGCCATCTGCCCTTGGTGCTGAGGGACCAGGGTTGAAGTCTAACCCCAAAGTATTCTTGTTCTGCTTCGCTGAATTCTGGGAAAATTGGAAATTGCGCTTGAACAGATTGTCGTCACGACACCATAGTAGTGACGATGGGTGTGCATCAGCAGGCTGTGGCCCACGGACCATGCATGGATAGAAGCCTTGTTCAATGGCTTCATCTCTGGACTTGGGTAGAAGATTCTTGTATAGGATGTCTCCCCACGGTCTCTTGATGGCATTTTTCTCAGCATATTCCTGGGTTACAAATCGGTATTTGAACCATTGTTCTGCCCAATATCTTCGAATCCATTGGATTCGGGTCTTGCGATGATTGTAATCCTCTTCAGGATCTGTCTTGTAAAGTTCTGAGAGGTCATCAGGCAGATCTCTTGATGTTCCGCCACGACGCTGTCTGCCACCCTTCCTTGCTGCTTTCTCTGAAGCCATAAACTTTAACTTGAAAGGCTTCAACACGTTCAAAAGCTTCAAAGGTTTTTGCTTGCTGGACCAACAGGAACTGGCTTCGGGAGAATTTATGTGATGCTGTAAGAATTCTGCAAATGAATGCAAACTATGAGAACCAAAGGATTCTCCCACGGACATGTACCTGTGACAGCATTAAGGTGCGAGGAAAGGGGAAGAGGTCATATGCATTCTCAGAAGATTTTGAAGATAAATCAGTTTAGAAGACATTGACCTCATCGTGCGAAGACATTCACTCATAGATAAGGAGTTGGTTCCAGATTTGTACAAATCCACAGATCAGTACAAGTGAGGAATCTAACTACTTTGTGAAGCATAAGTGAATATACTAGGCATGTTATGAGATGCATTATGAGAGAGATCTAACTTGTGTGAACAGAAACTACTTGTGGTAGAAAGTGACAAATCCATAGGATCAACGGTGTTGTAAAAAGGAAGTTTTATTTACCACACTAAGAACTGCTAGACGGAGTGGAAGATGAGGCCGAGCAGTTCGATCTTCCGTGCCCTAACTTGGCGACGGAGAACACCTACGGCGACGGCGGAGAGGACGATGTTCGCGGTCGGCATGAAGACGGCGTCGGAGAGGTTGCGGCAGTGAAGCGCTTCGTCGCCGGCGTCATCGAGGGCTAGCGGTGGCGCTAGGGTTCGTGCGAGAGTGGAAGAAGAGATAATGACCGCTGTGAAGTGTGTATTTATAGGTACATGGGCGGCATTGTGCTATTACACAGGTGCCCCTGGCGATTCGCATCTAAGGAACACGTGGCCATTATGCGGAATTTTGGGGTTTGTTCCACGTCCCACGCACGCCTTGATTGTCGGGTGGTCGTTCCTACTTCTCCGGATTTCATGTGGAGGAATGAGCATTGAAAACGGACTTAATGGTTGTCTCTGTATCTTCTGCTGACAAGGACGTAGAGAAGACATTCGACAGTTTCAATAGAATGCATATGATTTGGAGAGATAGAATTTGAGATAGAAAGCATAGAGAGGTCAGGGTCCGATCACATTCACTTAATTCAAAAGATTCAACAAGAAGACATAGCTATAAGTGAATGCTGTAGAGGACAGAACACTAGCATGTATATATATCTATATAATCAACATAGTGAAGATAATCATGAAGATATGTTGAGATTGAAGCCAAACGAAATGTGAAGACATTGCAAGGTAACGCCATGAGTGAAACACTTCAAAATAGAACGTTTGGTGGTGGCGTTACCCACCGTATAGGAAGTATTAGACCCAGACACGGCGCACAATTATCGTGGCGCTCCGAAGTCAAATTCCACATTAATGTATTCACACTTAGAATGTAAGTCTTCATTGATTGAAGATATACTTTACTTCGTGTGTTGCACATCTAAGTCGTCAATATGCATAAGGGTTAGGATGTGTGCCTGATCACAGGACATTTGAGGATTCCAGGATATTTAGCTCACACCGTAACTTGCAAAATCTCTTCTCATCCAAGGGCTTGGTGAAGATATCTGCCAATTGCTCTTCAGTGTTGACGTGTATGATATCAATGTCTTCCTTCACAACATGATCTCTGAGAAAGTGATGACGAATTTCAATGTGCTTTGTCTTCGAGTGCTGAACTGGGTTGTTGGCAATCTTGATGGCGCTTTCGTTGTCGCAGTAAAGTGGCACTTGCTTCAGATGAATGCCATAGTCCTTGAGTGTTTGCTTCATCCACAGAAGCTGAGCGCAGCAAGATCCAGCAGCAATGTATTCAGATTCAGCAGTGGAGAGAGATACACAGTTCTGCTTCTTTGAAGACCAACATACAAGTGATCGTCCCAGAAAGTGACATGTGCCTGATGTAGACTTGCGATCAACTTTGTCACCAGCATAATCAGCATCCGAAAATCCAACAAGATCAAACTCTGAGCCCTTTGGATACCATAATCCTAGAGTTGAGGTGTGAGCCAAATATCGAAGAATTCGCTTCACAGCTAAGTGATGCGACTCCTCTGGTGCCGCTTGAAATCGAGCACACATGCAAACACTAAGCATAATATCTGGCCTAGATGCACATAGATAAAGTAAAGAACCAATCATGGAGCGGTATACCTTTTGATCAAACTCTTTACCATTGTCATCGGGACCCAGATGATGTTTGGCTGGCATTGGTGTTGTGAAGCCTTTGCAGTCTTGCATACCAAACTTCTTCAGGCAATCTTTGAGATACTTCTCTTGAGATATGAAGATGCCGTTGCGTTGTTGTCATATTTGAAGACCGAGGAAGAACTTCAGCTCTCC
>NC_053027.1:335017089-335085484 GCF_003073215.2 Triticum urartu | reverse complement strand
AGAGAGAGATCAGTGAGCATGAATGCTATCAATTATTCTTTCAATCTGCACTTCATTGGCAACGCGAGGATGTACAGGGCGAAGATTTTGCTCTTACTGATCATTGTCGTCGTTAGAAGGAATGTCTTCAGGGTGAGCATTGTCTTCATGTTGATCAGGTGATGATATGATAAGTTCTTCTTTAGGATGAGCTTCAGAAGGTATAATTTCTCCAGTTTAGCTTGACTGATTCACTGGATGGAACTTCATCTAGCACATTTGGTAGTTGCTCTCTTTGTGAACCGTTGGTCTCATCGAACCGCCCATCCACTGTTTCAACCACTTTGTAATGAAAGAGATTGAAGACTCTGTAGGAGTGCGAATCCTTTCCATATCCAAGCATAAAACCCTCATGTGCTTTTGGTGCAAACTTTGAGGTGTGATGTGGGTCCTTGATCCAGCACCTTGCGCCAAATACTCTGAAGTAACTGACATTTGGCTTCTTGCCAGTAAGGAGCTCATAAGATGTCTTGTTCAGAAGCTTGTGAAGATAAACATGATTGATTGTATGGCATGCCAGTATCAATGGCTTCAGGCCAGAATTTTCTTGGGGTCTTGTATTCATCTAGGCATCGTCTGGCCATCTCAATGAGTGTTCTGTTCTTGCGTTCGACGACCATTCTGCTGTGGGCCGGTGTACTGGGGGGGCTGAATTCCATGTGTGATGCCCAAGGTATCAAGATATGTATCAAGGCCAGTGTTTCTTGATTCAGTGCCATGTCCTTCTGATGTGCTTTATCTTGGCGCCATAATTGTTCATAGCTCGATTGGCGAAGCGTCTGAAGACATCCTGCACTTCAGTCTTGTAAAGGATTATGTGCACCCAAGTATATCTAGAATAATCATCAACAATAACGAAGCCATAGAGGCAAGCAGTAGTAGTAGAGTTGAGTAATGAGTGGGACCGAAAAGATCCATGTGAAGCAGTTCGAAGGGTCGAGTAGTGGTCATGATTGTCTTCGAGGGATGTTTGGCCCTCGTCATCTTCCCTGCTTCACAGGCACCGCATAAGTGATCTTTCTTGAACTTGACGCCCTCGATGCCTATGACATGCTTCTTCTTTGCAGGGTGTGGAGGTTCCTCATGCCAGCATGCCCAAGCCTCCGATGCCAGAGCCAGCATTCTGAAGCTTTTGCTAGAAGACATACGGCAAGCTGTGGTCCTGCTGAGAAATCTACCACGTACAAATCATCTTTTCGATACCCTTCAAATACTAGAGACTTGTCAGATTCCATTAGTACAAGGCAACGATATTTTCCAAATATTACGATCATGTTCAAATCGCAAAGCATTGAGACAGACATTAAGTTGAAGCCAAGGGATTCAACAAGCATGACTTTATCCATGTGTTGATCCCTTGAGATTGCAACTCTACCTAGACCCAATACCTTACTTTTACCAGTGTCAGCAAATGTGATGTGGCTCTTGTCGGATGGACGTAAGGTTGAGTCCATAAGAAGCTTCTTTTTGCCAGTCATGTGATTTGTACACCCACTATCAATAATCCATTCTGAAGACGCTGGTGTCGTACCCTACAGTGCAGTTAGGGGGATAGGCTTCACCAAGAGCATTGTGAAGCAAAAACATTTGACGAACCAGTGGGTTATGAAAGCTTAGATCCAGATTAGGACTAATAGGGAGAGTAGCAAGCGATTCAGGAACGAAGTACATAGTAAGACCATTCGGGCATTTGATCTTGCGCCCTACAAGATGTTTAAGGTCCCCAGCAATAGCGTCAGACGATTTTGGTTTTCTGCTGGAGACCTTTCCCTGCAAAAGAGAGTTAAGCTTTCTTAGCCACCCACATCTTCAAGGGTGGCTTAGAAGCAATAAGTCTAAGTGCAGCATCTGAGAACTTTGGCTTTGGAGCCCTAGCAAACAGTCTTGCAGGCGGACAATAGTACTCATAAGAATAAGCAGAATAGTTCTTGGTCT
This sequence comes from Triticum urartu, assembly GCF_003073215.2. Lineage (NCBI taxonomy): Eukaryota > Viridiplantae > Streptophyta > Magnoliopsida > Poales > Poaceae > Triticum > Triticum urartu. The sequence continues at coordinate 335,083,510 of NC_053027.1, read as the reverse complement.
TATGAACATGGCGGTTTGATGAACCGCTCTCATATTCATATGCCTGAGTATGGTTTCCCTGCAAAACATTTGCGTTAGTGCGACTCAGGTGAGTCCTCTGTCTGTATGAAGCCTTTGGACCGTATGAAGCCTTTGGTCTGAGGTTTGTCTTCTTCACGTGAGGTGTCATGATGACATTCACAGGAAGATTCTCCAGACACCTTTTCGGAACCCAGATCTTCTTCATAGGCGGTCCATTCCTGCAGTTAGTACCAATGTACCTGGCAAACACTTCACCATTCTGATTCTTAAACAGTATATAGTTTGCATCAAAGGATTCATCAATGATAATGGGGTTAGCACAAGTGAAGCCAGATAGATTGGATGGATCTGCTGAAGGTTCCTTTGCAGCAACCCACATGGTTTTGGGGTACTGCTCAGGTTTCCAGTAAGAGCCATCAGCATTCATTTTCCTTACGAACCCAACACCCTCTTTCCTCGGGTTTCGGTTCAGAATCTGCTTTTTGAGGACATCACATAGTGTCTGATGCCCTTTAAGACTTTTGTACATCCCTGTTTCAAGCAATGTCTTCAACCTAGCATTCTCATCAGCAATAGCAGTGGTATCCTCAGCAGAGGGGTTAGTTACCACATCAACAGTTGAAGATATTGCAACAGTAGTAGCAGTAGAACATTCAGCAACAGAAGTAGCATTATCACGCTCAATGCATTTAAGACATGGTGGTTCAAATCCTTCCTGAGCGGAACTGATCTGTTTGGCGCGAAGTGACTCGTTTTCCTTTTGAAGATCTTCATGAGCCGCTCTCAATTTCTCAAGATCTTGCTTCCTTTGAAGATAATCATAGGAAAGCTTTTCATGAGTTGTTGAGAGAGTTTCATGACGACTTTCAAGTTCCTGATACTTAACGTGAAGATTTTTTATGTCTTCAATTAAGGATTCAGATCGAGTCATTTCAGCACCTAACAGATCATCGCTTCTGTCTAACAGTTTTTGAATATGTTCCATAGCTTTCTGTTGTTCAGTTGCAATTTTAGCAAGTGTTTTGTAGCTGGGTTTTGAACCACAATCAGAGTCATCGTCACTAGATGTTTGATAGTGAGTAGTGCGTGTGTTTACCTTGGCACCGCGTGCCATGAAGCAGTAGGTAGAAGCGGAGTAGTCCTTGTCATTTGCATCGGTGTCGGTGATGAAGTCATTGTCTTCAGTGTTGAAGATGGACTTGGCAACGTATGCTGTAGCCAGACTTGCGACGCCTGAATCGGACTCCTCCTCAGACTCCACCTCCGCCTCCTCAGAAGCGGACTCCTCCTCTGAATCCATTTCCTTGCCAACAAACGCACGTGCCTTGCCAGATGAGCTCTTCTTGTGTGATGAAGACTTTGAGGAAGACTTGGAAGAAGACTTTGAGTATTTTCTTCTTCTTCTTGTCGTCAGAGTCATATTCCTTGCTCTTCTTCTTCTTTTTGTTCTCATTGTCCCACTGTGGACACTCAGAGATGAAGTGGCCAGGTTTCTTGCACTTGTGACATGTTTTCTTCTGTGTCGTGAGCAGAAGCTTCATCATTCCTTGAGCTTGATCGGGAAGACTTTCTGAAACCTTTCTTCTTGGTGAATTTTTGGAACTTCTTCACAAGCATAGCAAGTTCCCTTCCAATGTCTTCAGGATCATCCGAACTGCTGTCAGATTCTTCTTCAGATGAGGAGACAGCTTTTGCCTTCAAGGCACGAGTTCGCCCATAGTTTGGACCGTAGATATCTCTTTTCTCAGAAAGCTGAAACTCATGTGTGTTGAGCCTCTCAAGTATGTCAGACGGATCGAGTGTCTTGAAATCAGGACGTTCTTGAATCATCAGGGCTAGGGTGTCAAACGAACTATCAAGTGATCTCAGTAGTGTCTTGACGACTTCATGTTTGGTGATCTCAGTAGCGCCGAGGGCTTGAAGCTCATTTGTGATGTCAGTGAGTCGGTCAAATGTGAGCTGGACATTCTCATTGTCATTTCGCTTGAAGCGGTTGAAGAGGTTGCGAAGGACACTGATTCTCTGATCTCTCTGGGTTGAGATGCCTTCATTGACCTTGGAGAGCCAGTCCCAGACCAGCTTGGATGTCTTCAAAGCACTCACACGGCCATACTGTCCTTTGGTCAGATGACCACAGATGATATTCTTGGCAGTAGAGTCCAGTTGAACGAATTTCTTGACATCAGCAGCAGTGACACCTTCTCCAGCCTTGGGAACGCCGTTCTCGACGACATACCATAGGTCGACGTCAATGGCTTCAAGATGCATGCGCATCTTATTCTTCCAGTAGGGATATTCAGTTCCATCGAAGACGGGGCACGCAGCGGAGACTTTGATTATCCCTGCAGTCGACATAGCTAAAACTCCAGGTGGTTAAACCGAATCACACAGAACAAGGGAGCACCTTGCTCTGATACCAATTGAAAGTGCGTTATATCGACTAGAGGGGGGGTGAATAGGCGATTTTTATGAAAGTCTTCAAACGTGGAGTTATGAAGACAAACGATAGAAATAAACCTATTACCCTGCAGCGGAAGGTAGACTACACTAGGCAAGCCATAGTCAAGTATTCAATAGAGTGAAAGCACAATGACTAATAGCAGCAATGTAGTAAGGATCAGGTAGGAAGATATTGTGAAGCCAGACAGAACACGCAGTCACTCAGTGAAGACAAAAGATAGTGCAAACATACAATGACTTCACAAGGAGTAACAGTAAGTAAAGGGAAGGGAAGATGAAACCAGTGACTCGCTGAAGACAATGATTTGTTGGACCAGTTCCAGTTGCTGTGACAACTGTACGTCTGGTTAGGGCGGCTAGGTATTTAAACCTTAGGACACACAGTCCCGGACACCCAGTCCTGAACACGCAGCTCAGGACACCCAGTCCTCACCGTATTCCCCTTGAGCTAAGGTCACACAGACCTCGCCCAATCACTCTGGTAAGTCTTCAAGGTAGACTCCCAAACCTTCACAGACTTCGTTCACCGGCAATCCACAATGTCTCTTGGATGCTCAGAACGCGACGCCTAACCGGCTGGAGGATGCACAGTCCTCAAGTGTAATAAGTCTTCAGATCACACAGACAAGAAGACTTAAGTGATGCCTAATTCTCTTTGGCTCTGGGTGGTTAGGGCTTTATCCTCGCAAGGAATTCTCTCTCAAAGGCTTCGAGGTGGGTTGCTCTCAAACGACAAAAGCCGTACTCTCAATCTGAGCAGCCAACCGTTTATGGTTGTAGGGGGTGGGCTATTTATAGCCACTTGGCAACCCGACCTGATTTGTCCGAAATGACCCTGGGTCACTAAGGAACTGACACGTGTTCCAACGGTCAGATTTCAAACTCACACGGCAACTTTACTTGGGCTACAAGCAAAGCTGACTTGTCCGACTCTGGACAAGATTCGCTCTCATAGTCTTCACTCGAAGACATAGGTTTTGGTTAGGCATCACTTCAGTCATTCTGACTGGTTCTCTTGGACCCCACTTAACAGTACGGTGGTTCCTATGACTCAACACAAAAGAAAGAGAACTACGAAAGATCTAAGTCTTCGAGCTCCATAGGCTTCATGTGGTGTCTTCTCTTGTCATAGTCTTCAATGTGAATATCTTCATATACCACCTTTGACTTCAATGTCTTCATACATTTTTAGGGGTCATCTCTGGTAGGAAAACCGAATCAATGAGGGACTTCTACCTGTGTTATCCTGCAATTCTCACAAACACATTAGTCCCTCAACTAGGTTTGTCGTCAATACTCCAAAACCAACTAGGGGTGGCACTAGATGCACTTACAATCTCCCCCTTTTTGGTGATTGATGACAAACTAGTTGAAGTTTTCAACGGGGAATATAGTCTGTGAAATTGTAAAGGATAAGGAATTGTCTTCATAAGTTGCAAGGGCTCCCCCTGAAGATGTGCATACAAGTTAATTTGCTTTTGGAATGCAAATGCACATGGCAGGTTGTACTTGTGGAGATCCACTTCAGCTTATGATGACAATCCACTATGCATGTGAAGATATATGAAGATAATGACATGCATAATGGAAAATGGACGTCTGCAGAATGAGATAAGTGCGGAATTTATCATCGCAGATGCGGAATTTATCTTCGCAAAACAAGGTGGCAAACAAGTAGCAGACGACCATCTGGTTTAAGTGTTACAACTCATAAGAACCAAATGTAAAGCAAGAGTTGTAAGCACGAAGCAAAATATAACAAAACATAAAGCACCCGCCCATATAGACCCGCTTGAAGACTATCAACCCATATGCTTCTCCCCCTTTTGTCAGCAAGGACCAAAAAGGTTTGAAGACATAGAGTGTCTACTCGTTCCTAGGAGCAACAGGGTCGTTGGAGGTGTTTGGCGGTGCAGAAGAGCTTGGAGGTGCTGAAGGAGGTGGTGGTGAAGTAGCATCGTCTTCATCCTGAATTCTGGCAGTCACAGTTGCAGCAGAGGAAGAGAAACCTCAAAGTCTTCAAGGGATGGAGTTCCTAGCAGCACAGCCCTTCGAGGAGGTGTGGAGTCAAAACTTGAATCGCTCAGTGAAGCCATCCTCTTGGAGATCATCTTCAGAACACATCATCGTTAGCCCTTTCCATGTGCGGCGACAGGTTTCATGGGCAACGAAAGCATTTTCGGTGGCAAGATAGCGAATGCGATTAACATCCACCAAGAGGCTTTTCATCTGACGCTTCAAGCCAGTCATATGCCTATCCTGTTTCTAATGAAGAGCCACAAGAAGCTCTCGTGTCGTTGAGAACACGAGTGGCACTTGTTGGGCCGTGGAGCAGTTGTACTATCAGTGGCTTCAGTGGAAGCAGGGTGTGGTGCACGTAGTGCCAGCCAAAGGATACACCCGAGTGACTAGCTTCAACTCCTTCAATGTTCTGAGAAAAAGCTCTGATGCTTCTGCATTTTGAAGACTAGGTTCCTTGGCAGGCTCAGGATTAGATGGCTTCAATAGAGATATCCACATCAGGCAGAGAAAATCCGATGGATGCGAGCAGATGGCTGATATGAGATATCGGAGTGAAGTTTTGCTGCCACATTACCCATGGGGCGTAGAACTTCCAAGAACAGATCAGAGCCTGATGCAGCGAGTTGGCGAATGAAGAAGTCCAAGTTTTATAAATTTCAAAGTCATCATAACACTCTCTTAGCCGATCATGAGAAGCTTTCTTATGAATTTCTTCAAAGAAAGCAAGATCTTGAAAATCTAAGGGTGAGTTATGAAGATCTTCAGAAGGAAAACGATTCATTGCTTGCTCAACATATCAGTTCCTCTCAGGAAGAATTCATTCCGCCATGTTTGAAATGCATCGAATGAGAATCTTCTAATTCTTCACCTGAAAGTTCAAATGCTTCTATCGCTACAAATTCTTCAACTTTCTTTGTGGTCACAAATTCCTCATCTGAGGATACCACAAGTATCACTGACAATGAAGGGTTGAAGGGATTGTATGTGACAGGCATGTACAAAAGCCTCAAAGGGCATCAGGCTCTTTGTGATGTGCTTAAAAAGCAGATCCTCAACAGAAACCCTAGGAAAGAGGGTATTGCCTTTGAGAGGAAACTCAATGTTGATGGACCTACTGGAAACCTGAGCAGTATCCCAAAACCTCATGGGTTGCCGTGAAAGGACCTCCCGTAGATACATCCACTTTATCTGGCTTTACTTGTGAATCTTCATATTCATCTAATGAGTCATTTGACTCCAACTATAAATTGTTCAAAAATAAGAATGGTGAAGTATTTGCTAGATATGTTGGTACTAACTGCAGGAACGGTCCCCCTATGAAGAAAATCTGGGTTCCCAAAAGGTTCCTTGAAAGTCTTCAGGTGAATGTCATCATGACACCACCTGTGAAGAATAGGAACCCCAGATCAAATTCTTCATATGGATCCAAGTCCTCATACAGACCAAATTCCTCACATGGATCAAATTCCTCAAATGGATCCAAATCCTCATATGATCATCATCGTGCTAACACTTCTATTTCGCAGGGAAAATCTAAGGGCTTTGAATATGTGCATTACTTCAAATCATTATGTTCATATGTCCTCGAAGAATTTCTCTGCTTATTCATATGCTTACTCTAACCCCTCTTCTATGAAACGAAGTGAACTGGCTTCAATGCCACCTTTCTCTTATGGAGCTCGCAGAATGATGAACTCTTTGCCTCCCCTCCAGATGTGGGTGGTGAAGAAAAAGAACTAATCTCTTTTGTAGGGTCAGATCTCCAGACGAACTTGAACGTTTGAAGAATTTGCTAGAGGCCTGAATATGCTTGAAATGACGCAAGCTAATCATGAAGAAATGATTACTCATTTCTCATGTTCTTATACTGCTATATCTGTTGTACTGCTTGATGAAATTCAATTTGATGGATTTGATGTCATATTCTTCACTTATGAAGTATATGAGTTCGTAAGATGCACTAATTCATTTGTCGGATGAGAAACCCAAAGCTACTGAGTGGGCCCTCGACAGTGGATGTACAAATCACATTGTCGGTGTCAAAATCGGCAGATCTCGGGTAGGGAGGGTCCCGAACTGTGCGTCTAAGTATCGATGGTAACAGGAGACAGGGGACACAATGTTTACCCAGGTTCGGGCCCTCTTGATGGAGGGAATACCCTACGTCCTGCTTGATTGACTTGGATGAGTATAGGGGTTACAAGAGTTGATCTACCACGAGATCGTAATGGCTAAACCCTAATTGTCTAGCCTGTATGATTATGATTGTCTATGGACTAAACCCTCCGATTTATATAGACACCGGAGGGGGCTAGGGTTGTACAGAGTCGGTTTACAGAGAAAGGAATATTCATATCCACATGCTAAGCTTGCCTTCCATGCCAAGGAGAGTCCCATCCAGACACGAGGGAAGGCCTTCTATCTTGTATCTTCACGGCCCATCTGTCCGGCCCAAGTCACGTAGCCCGGACACCCGAGGACCCCATAATCCAGGACTCCCTCAGTAGCCCCTGAACCAGTCTTCAATGACAATGTGTCCGGCGCACAGATTATCTTCGGCATTGCAAGGCAGGTTCCTCCTCTGAATTCTTCAAAGCAGTTGATCGTCAGTACTATGTCCGGCTCTATACATCAGTCATGCCTTTGAATCATAAGGGCATAATGCAGATAAGTTCTGTCTTCTGAACATTTCACTGATGAGATATTACGTCTGTCCATTTTATTATTTCAAACCGCTTTTCGGCCTCCTGTTTCGCGTTTCGAGACGCAACCTCCGACGACACGTCTTGTCAAAACAGAGATCGTGCCGACTTATTACGGGATTCTTATCAATACGGGATTGGGAAACCCAACCGTGCTATTTTGCATGACCCCTTGGAAATAGGCGAGCTTTAAGGCTCGTGGAGGACACATGATATTCATTGCCTTTATAAGGAGATAAGATTCCCCCTTTTTACCCCACGCCTTCCCCTTCCTCAGTCCATCCGCCCTCAAGCTCCAGCGCTCAAGCTTCGATCCACTCCGTTCCCAGAAAGTACTCTAGCCATGTCCGGATCCGTAGCGCAGGGCAAGTAGATGGCTTCCTCCGTCACGAAGAAAAACATCAAGGAACTCTGGGAGGCGGGGTATCTAGCCAAGGAGATCGCCCACCGGCTCCCGACCAAAAAGCAGATCATCCCCACACCAAAGCGTAATGAGAGGGTAGTCTTCATCCCTCATTTCCTCCGCAGATTGGGGTTTCCCCTTCATCCTTTCTCCCGCGGCCTCATGATCTACTACGGGTTAGATTTTCATGATCTAGCCCCAAACTCTTTCCTAACATTTCGGCGTTCATCGTCGTATGCGAGGCATTGCTCCGTGTTTCCCCCCACTTCGGCCTATGGCTCAAGGTCTTCAATGTGAAGCCGAAAGTGGTGGATGGCCAGCACGCAAATTGCGGTGGTGCTATGGTGAGCAAAGTGCCCCATGTCACTTGGCCCAAGGGCACCTTCGTGGAGATCGTGAAGGGATGGCATCAGGGGTGCTTCTATGTCACAGAGCCCCGTGACTCCACATGGGCTGCTCCTATGGAGTTCAAGTCCGGGCCCTCAATGCGGCTGACATCCTGGCTCAACAAGGGCCTGGACTGGGCGTCATCTGACGAGGTAACGATGCTGGAGAAGCGCATCAAGAGCATGGTAGATAAAAATACCAGCCTCGCCAGCGTGATTCAAGTGATGCTCTTCCGCCGGATACTCCCCTGTCAGGCGCATTAAGAGCCCATGTGGAAGTTCGACCCGGCCGGTCCCCGGACCTTGCAGCGGTTCTTCGGCATGAAGCATGCAGACATGTGGAAGCTGCTCTTCAAGAACCAGAAGTCATGGACAACCAAAGACCTCGACTACGACAGCACCCACGCTGCAACCCCCGTAAGTTCTTTGATACCATTACTTTGCGATCCCAAGGAGCACACTAAACTCTCCATTTTCTTTTGCAGAGCTGGACAGAGAAAGCGGAACGGATTCACTGTCCGGCTCCGCTGCCAGAAGATGAAGCTATTCCTCTGTTGACGAGGATGCTAGTCCCGGCGCCGTACCAGGCGCCGGAAAAGAAGGCCAAGGAGAAGGGCAAGGAGGCCAAGAGTGGCCTCCACCGTAAAGGCGCCTCAGACGTAGTGTTCGAAGACACCGAAACTCTCTGCTCCCCTGACGAAGAGGAAGAGGAGGAGGAAGAGAGCGATCCGCTACCCAAGGGGGAGAAGAAGAAGAGGGCAGCTTCCGCCGATCTAGAGGCAGAAGTGTCCAAGAAAGGGAGGATCTCCCTTACGGGTGACTTCGCGTTAGACGCCTATGAGTGGCGCCCCAGGCCGAAGCCCCTGGCTGGATCGTAAGTACTTAAAGGTATATATATATATATATGTCCGGCTTTTCTGGCTTATAGTTGTAATGCATTTAAATTGTATGCTGCAGTCCGGTTAAGGTCCTTCCCCAGCGACTCTCCTCTTCCGGGAATTCGCTGGGTCCGAACATGATGGAGAGCGATTCGCCTCCACCAGCTTCCTCCCCCACTACCACAGATAACACTGAGGTGTCTTCCCAAAGGACCCTTCCGGAATAGGGAGAGGTGTCGGAGGCTGCCAAGAACATGGGGGAACCAACCCCCATGGAGACACGAGATGAGGGCCATGTCCATTTTGGCCCCCAACCAAATGTCATTCCGGAAATCCACACGGTTCTGGAGTTAGAGGAGCAACCCTCTTCGCAAGAAGGGGGCGTGCCTACTATACCTGCGACCTCTGTCAACGCGGAGGCGCCAGACACTTTGGTAAGAGCGCTTCGGAGCGCCACCATTGTGGAAGAACATCGTACCCTTATGGGTACGGTAATTGAGAAGGTTCAGTCCAGGAAAAGCGGACTGAGCGAAGCCTACACTAGCCTTTTAAGAGGCTTTGAGGTATGTGCTTTACAATATATTTTAACTGTATAAAAAGAATGTATGTGTATAGATAGTAGCCCCTAAGACTCTGTTCGGTGTTTGGAAAGAAAACCGAACAGAGGATCTAATAACTCATGCCGGAGACTATCACACATATCTGTTTGCACAAGCAGGCTGCGAAGCAGGCGTCAGCTGCCCATGCCGCCGAAGCATCCGAGCTAAGGCGGAACCTAGAAGAAAAGCAAGGTACGTGATACCGAAGCACGTCTTGAAACGATGCCAGCTGTGATGTAGTATCTCAATGAGTTTCATAATTATGTTTGCAGCTGACACGTCTGAGGTCAAGCTCTCAAGAGTGCGCTGGCCGAGGCCAGGAAGGAGGCGGAGGAGGAGCGAGCCTCCCGCCTTAAACATGAATCGCAAGTGGAGGAAGTCCAACAGGAGCTCAAGGATGCCATAAGCAAATGTGAGTCCTTAGAGCGCAAGAGTTCGGAGCAAAAGTCCGAACTTTCCAAGGCACTCCAAAGTGCACAAGAAGCTCGGGCCGAAGCCCAAAGCGTTGTCCGGGAGATCCAAGAGGTAAGGCAAATTGCGGCGGGTAAGGCCTTTAACATGTCGAGCAAATTTGTGAAGAAAAGGTATATCTTTCTAACCCGGATTTGGAGTTCTCCAGGAGTGTTTGCGGACCTGCCCCGGAGTGTTGCTGATGCCACGGAGTTCTTCCATGCCGAGGAGGGGATCTCAACGGAGAAATTGTTCTGGTCGTAGTACCTTGCGCCAGAGCATCCTATGCCCCTCAGCGATCAGCTGAAGCAATGGACCGAACTGCACAGGGTGGCTGAATTGGCCATGAGGGATTTGATAATCCGTCTTTGGCCCACCGAACCCATGCCCAGTAGCTACTTCGATCTCGTCAAGCGGCTGGTCAGCGCCTGCCCTCGGCTTGATGCCGTGAAGCAGTCAGCCTGTATTGAAGGTGCTTAGATGGCCTTCGCCCGTGTCAAGGTGCAATGGGCGAAGATGGATGCCGTCAAGCTTGCAACCGAGGGACCACCCGCTGGAAAAGAGCATCACATGCCAGAGCGGTACTTTGATGATGTCCTGAAAGGATCCCGCATTGTAGAGGGCCAATGTTCAAAGGACATCATTTTTGAGTGGATGTATTTATGTTGTCCAATCCTGTATCATGAGACAAGGCTTGTGTATGATATATTGCTTATTTTACTTTAAAATATCTCCTCCTGTGCGGCTGTTTATGATATATAAGAGTTGTCCAGTCGTAGGCTTCAGCCCCCATGTAGGTAGTACGGGGGTGTTTGGGATAAACACTTAAACACACTTGACACAACGTACTGGTCCGTGAAGGAGGTGTTAGTGCGGCGAACCAGGCAATCGGACTATGCGGCTTTATCGCCCTCACTTAGCCATAGGAGTTTTTAAATGGGAGAGTGGGCGCATCCCCTAGTATTGTTCGATTATCCGAACTCGGGTGCTGTGAATGCCCGACCGGGTGGAGGCCAGCCTATCGCATAATGCGGAAAAAATCGCTAGAGATTTATACTTAGTCACCGAATAGCTGACCAGCTCTTGCCGCATCATGACAGTCAGTTTTCGGCTTTCTCTACTGAGGTGTTTGTCCGGGTAAACCAGAAACACAATCGCAGTAGTTCTCCCTTTACTACCCTAGCCGATCAGACGGAACGTAAGGTAGCAAGCACAGGACCCGGGCAACCCACCTATTGACCAAAGACATGATTCAGAGCCAATGTATATAATGTTATATTCGTGACGCCGAATTGCCCTTGTGTAAGTGTTCGGACTTTGTTTTAATATTTAAAAGATGTACGCGGCTTAATAAAGCCCTTAGCAATTTAGGCCATACCAAGCTGTACATGATAATCATTAAAAAAACAAGGAAACATATGTTGAGAGATACAACGCCGTGTAGGTTTTGGCTAAAAACGGTTTCCATTATAGTCTGATTGATACGTCGAAACATATTGATACAAATAGTGCAACAAGCAATAAGGCTATTTTACATGCCGAACACAAGGGGAAGCTGTGCATGCGTCCTGAAAGCGGACGGGGTGATCTTTAAGGATCCTTTAGGTACTCTGGCATGCGTCTATGCTGCTTTTCTCCTTGGTGTATTGTCCTTCGAGAGGATCATCGACCGGTGTTTTCATAGTAGGCCATGGAAAGAGGCCTTGGTACCGTCAAAAGGGTGATGTGGTTTGAGGGAACCTAAAAGAAAAATAAAATAAAAAAGAAGAAGAGGAACATGAGTTTCCTGGTAGGGTCTGGCCATATTGCAGGCATTGTCCTTATTGTGCCTCCATCCTTTCCCATGGTATTTTTAGTGCCTAATTATGTACGTGTGGCACATATGCCATAATTCGGTAGGGGGTGAGATGGAGGCCGAATTGCTAATCGAGCTCCTGACGAGCTGGACTGTCGTACAGTGGGGTAGTCCGGACTCGTTTGACAGTGTCCGAGGACTTGACCACCGACGTAATAGTTGTCTTGATGAGGCCACCCTGTACTTCCGCTACCAGGGCCGCGGTGTGCTCCGCAGTGCAGAGGGAGCGTTCCATGTTTCCACTCACTGTTATAACACTGTGTGGTCGAGACCTCTTGAGTTTGAGATAGCAGTAGTGCGGGACTGCATTGAAGCGAGTGAACATGGTTCGTCCGAGCAGTGCATGGTAGCCACTGCAGAAGGGGATGCTACCTCTTGAGCACTGCATTGGTTTTCCCTTGAAGAGGAAAGGGTGATGTAGCAAAGTAGCATAAGTATTTCCCTCAGTTTTTGAGAACCAAGGTATCAATCCAGCAGGAGGCCACACGCAAGTCCCTTGTACCTACACAAAGAAATAAGAACCTCGCAACCAACACGATAAAGGGGTTGTCAATCCCTTCACGGTCACTTACGAGAATGAGATCTGATAAAGATAACAATGATAAGATAAATATTTTTGGTATTTTTATGAGATAGATTGAAAGTAAAGATTGCAAAGTAAAATAGATTGGAAACTTATATGATGGAAACTAGACCCGGGGGGCATAGGTAAAAAGAGAGAGATTCTTCAATAGCATAAGTATTACGGTGGGTGAATGAATCACGAACGAGCAATTGATAGAAAAGCGAATAATTATGAGAATATCTAGGCATGATCATGTATATAGGCATCACGTCCATGACAAGTAGACCGACTCCTGCCTGCATCTACTACTATTACTCCACACATCGATCTCTATCCAGCATGCATCTAGAGTATTAAGTTCATAAGAACAGAGTAACACATTAGGTAAGATGACATGATGTAGAGGGATAAACTCAAGCAATATGATATAAACCCCATCTTTTTATCCTCGATGGCAACAATACAATACGTGCCGTTTCCCTTTCTGTCACTGGGATCGAGCACCGCAAGATTGAACCCAAAGCTAAGCACTTCTCCCATTGCAAGAAAGATCAATCTAGTAAGCCAAACCAAACTGATAATTCGGAGAGACTTGAAAAGATAACCAATCATGCATAAAAGATTTCAGTGAAGAATCAAATATTGTTCATAGATAGACCTGATCATAAACCCACAATTCAAACACACCGCAAAACGTGTTACATCGAATAGATCTCCAAGAAGATCGATGAGAACTTTGTATTGAGATCCAAAGAGAGAGAAGAAGCCATCTAGCTAATAACTATGGACCCGAAGGTCTAAAGTAAACTACTCACACATCATCAGAGGCTATGGTCTTGATGTAGAAGCCCTCCGTGATCGATTCCCCCTCCGACAGAGCTCCGAAAAAGGCCCCAAGATGGGATCTCTTAGGTACAGAAGGTTGCGATGGTGGAAATAGGGTTTCGTGGTGCTCCTCGATGTTTTTGGGGTATATATATATATATATATATATAGGAGGAAGAAGTAGGTCGGTGGAGCTGCGAGGGGCCCACGAGGGTGGGCGCGCCCAAGGGGTAGGCGTGCCCCCTGCCTCATGGACACCTCGTTCGTTTCTTGACGTCCACTCCAAGTCCTCTGGATCACGTTTGTTCCAAAAATCACGCTCCCGAAGGTTTCACTCCGTTTGGACTCTGTTTGATATTCCTTTTCTGTGAAACACTGAAATAGGCAAAAAAAACAACAATTTGCAGAAGGCCTTGGGTTAATAGGAGGGGTAGGCGTGCCCCCTGCCTCATGGACACCTCATTCGTTTCTTGACGTCCACTCCAAGTCCTCTGGATCACGTTTGTTCCAAAAATCACGCTCCCAAAGGTTTCATTCCGTTTGGACTCTGTTTGATATTCCTTTTCTGTGAAACACTGAAATAGGCAAAAAAAACAACAATTTGCAGTGGGCCTTGGGTTAATAGGTTAGTCCAAAAAATAATATAAAAGTGTAAAATAAAGCCCAATAACATCCAAAACAGATAATATAATAGCATGGAACAATAAAAAATTATAGATACATTGGAGACGTATTAGGGGACGATGTCGAAGATCAAGTCTTCGCTGCGGAAGTTGTCCGGCGAACCGAAGACCACTTCCAATGTGATTGAGCCCATGCAGCGGGCCTCTACACCGGGTATCACTCCTTTAAAGGTAGTTTTAGTGGGCTTGATTCTTGACGGATCAATACCCATGTTGCGGACTGTGTCCTGATAGAGCAGGTTAAGGCTGCTGCCGTTGTCCATGAGGACTTGCGTAAGTTGGAATCCATCGATGATTGGATCGAGGACTAATGCGGCTGAACCTTCATGACGGATACTGGTCGGATGGTCCCTGTGATCGAAGGTGATCGGACAGGCCGACCATGGGTTGAATTTCGGGGCGACTGGCTCTATTGCATAGACTTCCCTTAGCGCGCGCTTGCGCTCCCTCTTGGGGATATGTGTGACGTATATCATGTTCACCATTTTGACTTCGGGGGGAAATTTCTTGTGACCCACTATTTTTGGTGCGCGAGGTTCATCGTCGTCATCCTCACTGGGTGACCCTTTCTCCTTATGTTCGGCATTTAACTTGCCAGCCTGTTTGAAGACCCAACAACTTCTGTTGGTATGGTTGACAGGCTTATCAGGAGTGCCGTGGATCTGGCAGGGTCGATTAAGTATTCGGTCTAGGCTTGATGAACCATATCTGTTCCGTTTGAATGACTTCTTCCTTTGACCGGATTTGGAGCCACTGATTCCGGCGTTGACTGTCGTAATCTCTGTATCATCATTATTGCTCCAACGCTTATGTTTGTTGCGTCGGGGCCTTCCGTTGTTGTTTCGGGCTTCAGAAGTGCCGGGGTCACTGGTAATGTTACCGCTACGGGCTAGCCAGCCATCCTCGCCTACGCAGAAGCGGGTCATTAGTGCTGTAAGGGCCACCATGGACTTCGGCTTTTCTTGGCCGAGGTGTCGGGCGAGCCATTCGTTGCGGATGCTGTGTTTGAAGGATGCTAGGGCTTCGGTGCCTAGACAGTCGGCAATCTGGTTCTTTTTAATTAGGAACCTGGTCCAGAATTTCCTGGCTGACTCTCCGGGCTGTTGGACTATACGACTGAGGTCATCGGCATCCGGAGGCCGCACATAAGTGCCTTGGAAGTTGTCTCTAAAGGCATCTTCCAAGTCTTCGCAGCTTCCAATAGAGTTTTTTGGGAGGCTATTTAACTAGTGCCTAGCTGGCCCCTTAAGCTTTAGGGGAAGGTATTTGATGGCCTGTAGATCATCACCACGAGCCATGTGAATGTGGAGAAGAAAATCTTCAATCCATACTGCGGGATCTGTTGTGCCGTCGTATGATTCGATGTTCACCGGTATAAACCCTTCAGGGAACTCATGCTCCATTACCTCATCGGTGAAGCATAGGGGGTGTGCGGCGCCTCTGTATCGGGCCATGTCACGACGCAGTTCGGATGGAGTCCGTATGCGGGTTTCAGCCCGGAGTTGGTTATGCTTATCGCACCAGGGTTGATAGCCCGCCTCTCGCACCGGAGCACGCCCCTGCGATCCGTAGATTGACCTGGTCTGACCTTCTCTATTTTCCAGGTCCTGTCGTAGGTCGTATGTGTATCCCCGAGCTGTTGTTTCTCTGTTTTTACTGCGAGGTGGTGTGGGCTGGTGTTCGGCTTGAGTTGCCGTTCTATCCTGGCCATATGGTGGTCTATCGGGTCCGCCAGCCGCATTACACACGGGTGGTATGGGCTCCGACGCCTCATCGTCGAATTGGGGTAGTAGCTTACGCTTTGGGTAACTCTTTTTTGGCCGCTCGAGGACGTATTCTTCGGCTGCCAGGAGATTAGTCCATCTGTCGTTGAGCAGGTCTTGGTCAGCTTGAAGCTTCTGTTGTTTCTTTTTTAGGCTTCTAGCCGCGGCTATTAGCCGGCGCTTGAAGAGCTCTTGTTCGAGGGGTTCCTCTAGCATGATAAAATCTTCGTCGCCGAGGCTTACGTCATCTTCGGAGAGTGACAGATAGTTGCTGTCCTCCGAGTCGTTGTTCCCTATTTGTTCATCAGGGTCAACTTGCCCGTCCTCCCGATCATCATGTTCGGATGTTGGTTCGATGGGGTCTTCTTGGTCTTCGGCGTTCTCCGGAGTATCATTGTCTTCAATGCCGGTATTGTTGTTCTTGCCGTGATGCGATTTAGAGTGGTGCCGCTGACGTCGATGTTTCGGCGGTATCTCAGGAGGTTCGTCCTCGACTGGCTTTTTATCATCGTCGCCGTCGCCATTTTTAGGTGTATCCACCATGTATACGTCATACGAGGAGGTGGCCGTTCAACGTCCGGTGACCGGCGGGTTTTGGGCCTGCTCCTCTCCGGCATCGTCTTCCATACCGTCGATGTCTTCGGAGGCGTAATCAAGTATGTCGGTTAGGTCCTCGATAGTGGCTATGAAGTGGGTGGTGGGTGGGAAGTGAAATTCCCTATTTCCAGCCCCTAGTCTGGGTTGGGCGTGATTCAGAAGCGGTTCCTCTGTAATGAGAGGGATCACATTAAGTCCAGAGCCTCGTTTAAGAGCGGGGTTTGGACAGGGTCGGAAGTTTCTGGACCGAGCTCGCATGACGCGGGCCTCCAGGGTTTGGAAGTAGTATCCGGAGAAGAGTCTGGCCTTGCAATGATTGCCGGAGACGCTATTCTCTCGGTGTTGAGCTCTAAGGCTGCAGAGAGTCTGGCGGGCTCTAGACTCCCGTTTTCCGACCTGATGACGCGCTCCGGATCTAAGGCCGGAGTGGTGGTTGAGGCCACGAACCCTTGGAAGATGAAGTCTCCTAGGATATCAGCGACATAGTTCAGATTTCCAAAACTGATCTGGTGACTAGGGGCGTAGCTGTCGATCTGCTCCAGGTGGCCAACCGAGTTGGCACCTAGTGCGAAGCCGCCGAATACAAAGATCTGGCCAGGGAGAAAAATCTCCTTCGCGGCAGCGTTGTTGTAGATGATTGATGGAGCCATCGAGCCTTTCGACGATGGCACAATGGAACTCTCAATGGAAGCACCAATGTCGGTGTCAAAACCGATAGATCTCGGGTAGGGGGTCCTGAACTGTGCGTCTAAGGATCGATGGTAATAGGAGACAGGGGACACGATGTTTACCCAGGTTCGGGCCCTCTTGATGGAGGTAATACCCTGCGTCCTGCTTGATTGACTTTGATGAGTATAGGGGTTACAAGAGTTGATCTACCACGAGATCATAATGGCTAAACCCTAATTGTCTAGCCTGTATGATTATGATTGTCTACGGACTAAACCCTCCGGTATATATAGACACCGGAGGGGGCTAGGGTTGTACAGGTCGGTTTATAGAGAAAGGAATATTCATATCCGCATGCTAAGCTTGCCTTCCACACCAAGGAGAGTCCCATCCAGACACGAGGGAAGGCCTTCTATCTTGTATCTTCACGGCCCATCTGTCCGGCCCAAGTCACGTAGCCCAGACACCCGAGGACTCCATAATCCAGGACTCCCTCACACATGACCGGTGACAAGAACCTATTGATGGACACTGCTTTATCTCCATCGCATTTGAAGCATGTCACCTACATTGACAAAGGCAAAAGCAAGGTATTGGGTCTAGGTAGTGTTGCGATCTCAAAGGATTGACACATGGACAAAGTCATGCTTGTCGAGTCATTAGGATTCAACCTCATGTCTGTCTCAATGCTTTGTGATCTTGATATGGTTGTCGTCTTTGGCAAATATCGCTGCATTGTGCTCATGGAATCTGACAATTCCAAAGTCTTTGAAGGCTTTAGGAGAGGAGACTTGTATATTGTTGATTTCTCTGTAGGACCACAGCCTGCCACATGTCTACTTGCAAAAGCTTCAGAAGGCTGGTTATGACATCGATTACCAGGTCATGCTCGCACGAGGAACTCACTGATGTCACTAGAAGCTACGTTGGTATTTCCCCAAAGATGAAGCGATGATGCAGCACAACAGCGGTAGGTATTTCCCTCAGAAATGAAACCAAGGTTATCAAACCAGTAGGAGAACCAAGCAACACAACGTAAACAGCCCCTGCACATAGATAACAAATCCTCGCAACCCGACGTGTTAAAGGGGTTGTCAATCCCTTTCGGGTAACGGTGCCAGAAATTGGTGCGTGAGGGAGAAAGTTGTAATAGATTGAATAAATAGATCACAAATAAAATAAAGTGCAGCAAAGTATTTTTGGGTTTTTGGATTAATAGATCTGAAAATAAAAGACAAATAAAAATAGATCGCAAAGGCAAATGATATGAGAAAGAGACCCGGGGGCCGTAGGTTTCACTAGTGGCTTCTCTCGAGAAAAATAGCAAACGGTGGGTGAACAAATTACTATTGGGAAATTGACATCATATAGGCATCACGTCCAAGATTAGTAGACCAACTCCTTGCCTGCATCTACTACTATTACTCCACACATCGACCGCTATCCAGCATGCATCTAGTGTATTAAGTTCATGGAGAAACGGAGTAATGCAATAAGAATGATGACATGATGTAGACAAGATCTATCTATGTAGAGATAGACCCCATCGTTTTATCCTTAGTAGCAATGATACATACGTGTCGGTTCCCCTTCATCACTGGGATCAAGCACCGTAAGATCGAACCCACTACAAAGCACCTCTTCCCATTGCAAGATAAATAGATCAAGTTGGCCAAACAAAACCCAAATATCGGAGAAGAAATACGAGGCTATAGAATCATGCATAAAAGAGATCAAAGAAACTCAAATACTTTCATGGATATAAAAAGATAGATCTGATCATAAACTCAAAGTTCATCGATCCCAACAAACACACCGCAAAAGAGTTACATCATATGGATCTCCAAGAGACCATTGTATTGAGAATCAAGAGAGAGAGAGAGATGAAGCCATCTAGCTACTAACTACGGACCCAAGGTCTACAAAGAACTACTCACGCATCATCGGAGAGGCACCAATGGAGGTGGTGAACCCCATCCGAGATGGTGTCTAGATTGGATCTGGTGGTTCTGGACTCTACGACAGCTGATGAATATTTCGTCGACTCCCCTAGGGTTTTGGGAATATTGGGGTATTTATAGAGCAAAGAGGCGGTCCGGGGGCACCCGAGGTGGGCACAACCCACCAGGGCGCGCTGGGCCTCCTGGCGCGCCCTGGTGGGTTGTGCCTCCCTCGGGGCACCCGCGCAGCCAGGGCCCGTTGTGTTCCTTTTGGCCCATAAAAATTCTCCATAAAGTTTTGGCATTTGGACTCCGTTTGATATTGATTTTCTGCGATGTAAAAAACATGGAAAAAACAAAAACTAGCACTTGGCACTATGTCAATAGGTTAGTACCAAAAATGATATAAAATGACTATAAAACATCCAATATTGATAATATAACAGCATGGAACAATCAAAAATTATAGATACGTTGGAGACGTATCAGCATCCCCAAGCTTAACTCCTACTCGTCCTCGAGTAGGGAAGTGATAAAAACAGAATTTTTGATGTGGAATGCTGCCTAACATGTCATATCATATTCTTTTCTTTATAGCATGGACATTTGGACTTTTATATTGTTCAAAGCAATAGTCTAGTTTTGACATGATAATTTAAATACTCAAGCATATCAACAAGCAACCATGTCTTTCAAAATATCAACGCTAAAATAAGCTATCCCTAGCCCATCATGCTCAACCATTGATCCATTCATGAAACACACTCGCATATTAGCTACAATACTCAAGTACGATCATATTGCCTCCTAGTTGGTGCTTTTATAAGAGAAGATGGAGACTCAAATTCAAAATAAAAATTGCATAAAGTAAAATAAAGGCCCTTCGCAGAGGGAAGTAGGGATTTGTAGAGGTGCCAGAGCTCAAAGCGAAAAACTTAGAGATAAAAACATTTTGGGAGGTGTATCCATCCCACCAACGAAAACGACTTAGAGTTCCCAATACTTTCCATGCTTAGATATATCATAGGCGGTTCCCAAACAGAAAATAAAGTTTATTCCTTTTTCCACCATACTTTCACTTTCCATGGCTAACCGTATCCACGGGTGCCCTCCATACCAACACTTTCCAAGGAATTTATTATTTGACAACATAAAGTAAATTCATTTTTCATTTCGGGACTGGGCATCCCTAATACCTTTGCCTTACTCTCGTGCAATGACAAGTGAATAAACACTCATCTTGAGAATAACACATCTAGCATGGAAAATATTAGCCACCCCTCACCGCTCGCGAGCGAAACGAACACACAAAAGAGAAGTTTATTTTTGAAAATTAGAGATGGCACATGCAAATTTGCTTAGAACGAAAAAGAATACGCATATAGGTAGATATAGTGGACTCATGTGGCAAAACTGGTTTAAAGGTTTTTGGATGCACAAGTAGTGATCATACTTAGTGCAAAATGAAGGCTAGCAAAAGATTGAGAAGCGACCAAATAAGAAACGAATAATCTCATAAGCGAGCATTAAGCATAACTATACACCGAATAATGCACCCAAGTAGGATATAATTTCATTGCATAACTATTGACTTTTGTGCTTGCATAGGGAATCACAAACCTTAACACCAATATTCTTACTAAAGCATAATTACTCATCAAGATGACTCACATATCACATCATCATATCTCAAAACTATTACTAAGAATCAAGTTTATTTTGTCCAATGATCTTCATGAAAGTTTTTATTATATCCTTCTTGGATATCTATCACTTTGGGACTAATTTTCATGTGTTGCTTTTGACAAGCTCAAACAAATATAAGTGAAGATCATGAGCATAATTTCTTTCTCTCAAATTAATTTAAGTGAAGCAAGAGAGAATTTCTTGAAAATTTTACTAACTCTCAAATAAATCTAAGTGAAGCAAGAGAGTTTCTTCAAAAATACTAAGCACACCGTGCTCAAAAAGATATAAGTGAAGCACTAGAGCAAGTCCATGGCTATAAAAAATTTAAGTGAAGCATAGAGAGCAATTCTAACAAGTCATGACATAATTTTGGCTCTCTCAAATAGGTGTGTCCAGCAAGGAAAGACTTAAAACACAAAATAAAACAAGAAGACTCATATCATACAAGACGCTCCAAGCAAAACACATAGTATGTGACGAATAAAAATATAGTTTCGAGTAAAATACCGATGGTCGTTAGAAGAAAGAGGGGATGCCACTCGGGGGCATCCCCAAGCTTAGTTGGTTGCTCATTTTTGGATAATAGCTTGGGATGTCGGGGCATCCCCAAGCTTAGGCTCTTCTACTCCTTATTCCTTCATCCATCGTAAGATAACCCAAAACTTGAAAACTTCAATCACACAAAACTCAACAAAACCTTCGTGAGATCCGTTAGTATAAGAATAATAAATACACTATAAGTGTTGTATCAAAACCAATTCATATTTTGTTCTTGCATTATATCTACTGTATTCCAACTTTTATATGGCAAAAACTCATCAAAGAAAACCATAGAGCCATCAAAATAAGCACACAACACAAAGAAAATAGAATCTGTCAAAACAGAACAGTCTGTAGCAATCTGACTATTTCGAATACTTCTGTAACTCCAAAAATTCTGATAAATTATTAAGATCTTAGAAATTTGTATTTTGATCTAATTCAAGTGTAATGGGTATTTTATCGCTCTCTGGTAAAAAATGAGAATTATTTTCGTGAGCGCAAAAGTTTCTGTTTTTTCAGCAAGATCAAACACTATCACCCAAGAAGATCCTAAAGGCTTTACTTGGCACAAACACTAACTAAAACATAAAAAACACAATCATACAGTAGCATAATTGTGCTAACACTCAAGAACAGGAATCAAAAAGCAAAAATAAATTTTATTCATTGGGTTGCCTCCCAACAAGCGATATAGTTTTACGCCCTTAGCTAGGCATAAAGCAAGGATCTAAGTTTTGTCATCTTTGGTTCGAGATCCATAAGATGCCCTCATGATTGATTCATATGGTGGCCTAATCTTGTTCTAGGAAAGTGTTCCATACCCTTCCTCAAAGGAAATTAGAACTTAATATTGCCTTCTTTCATATCAATCACGGCACCAATAGTGCGTAAAAACGGTCTACCAAGAATAATTGGACAGAGGGATTGCAATCAATATCAAGAACAATAAAATATATGGGCACATAATTCTATTTGCAAGAATAAGAACATCATTAATTCTTCCCATAGGCTTTTTAATAGTAGAATCGCCAAGTGCAAATTCAAAGAACACGATTCAAGATCGGTAAGACCAAGCACATCACATAAAGATTTCGGAAATATTAGAAACACTAGCACCCAAGTCACACAAAGCAAAACACTCATAATTTTAATCTTGACTTTGATAGTAGGTTCCCATTCATCATGCAATTTTCTAGGAATTGAAACTTCTAATTCCAAACTTTTCTTCAAAAGCTTTCATCATAGCATCAACAATATGTTTAGTAAAAGCTTTATTTTGTTCATAAGCATGGGGTGAATTTATCATGGATTGCAACAAAGAAATACAATCAATCAAAGAGCAACTATCATAATTAAAGTCTTTGTAATCCAAAAGAGTGGGCACATCACTAGCTAAAGTTTTGACCTCTTCAAACCCACTTTTATCAATTTTCTCAACAAGATTTTCACCCTCCGAAATATTGGGACGCCTTCTACCTAAAGTTGACTCTTCTCCAGTCCCTTTTTCATCAATATTAACTTTACTAAACAAGGAATCAATAGAAGAAACACCAATCATTTTAAGATCTTCATCACTTTTGCGAAAAGAAATCACTAGAAAACGCTTTTTCTAAAAATTCTCTTTTAGCTCTAAGCATAGCGGTTCTTTTCTTACTTTCATCCATAGAAACATAAAGAGCTTTAATTGATTCATCTACTTTAGGCACAAAATTTTCATCTTGAGATTTTCCACATCATGAGCAATTCTATCAACACTTCTAGACAAATCATCAATCTTACTCAACTTTTCTTCTATGGAAGTGTTGAAAACTTTTTGCGTATTGATAAATTCTTTAATATTGTTCTCAAGATCAGAAGGTGTTCCATTTTATTATAAGATTGATTTCCATAGGAATTGCCATAATTATTAGAGGAATTACTGGGAAAAGACCTAGGATTAAAATTACCTCTATAAGCATTGTTGTTCAAATTATTTCGAGAGATAAAATTCACATCTATGGCATCACTATTTTGCTCAATCAAAGTAGATAAAGGCATATCATTAAGATCAATAGGAGCACTTCTACTAGCAACCAATTTCACAAGAACATCAACTTTTCCACTCAAAGAAGACATTTCTTCAACTGAATTAACTTTTTTACTAGTAGGAGCTCTTTTAGTATGCCATTGCGAATAATTTGCCATAATATTATCAAGCAATTTGGTGGCTTCACCCAAAGTAATTTCCATAAAAGTACCACCCGCGGTGGAATCTAAAAGATTTTGAGAAACAAAATTCAACCCTGCATAAAAAATGTGTATGATCATCCAAAGATTTAACCCATGAGTTGGGAAATTCCTTAGCATCATTTTCATCCTTTCCCAAGATTGTGCAACATGCTCATGTTCAAATTTGCTTGAAATTCATGATCTGGGTTCTAAGGGAAATATTTTTTGCAGGAGAAAATACTTATTGATAAAAGCATCTTTGCACTTACTCCAAGAATCGATACTATTACGCGACAAAGAAGAGAACCAAATTTTTGCAGAATCATGCAAAGAAAACGGAAATAATGTCATCTTGACCACATCATTGTCCACATCTTTTTTATTTTGCGTATCACATAATTCCACGAAGGTGTTAAGATGGGACGCGGCATTCTCATTAGGAGTACCAGAAAATTGGTCTTTCATAACAAGATTCAACAAAGCAGTATTAATATCACAAGTCTCTGCACTAGTGGCAGGAGGAGCAAGAGGAGTGCCAATAAAATCATTGTTGTCGGTATTTGAGAAATCATTTAACTTGGTGTTCTCTTGAGTCATGATGACCACACAACAAGATTGCACTCAAAAACAGATCTGGCAAGAAAATGACGAACGGAAAAGAGGGGCGAATAAAACGGCAAATTTTGGTGAAGTGGGGGAGAGGAAAACAAGAGGCAAATGGAAAATAATGTAAATTTCTAGGAGATGAGATTTGTGATTAGGAACCTGGTATATGTTGAAGATCCACCCCGGCAACAGCGCCAGAAATTCCTTTTGATGTCGCTTGAAGCTATGTCGGTATTTCCCCAAAGAGGAAGGGATGATGCAGCACAACGGTGCTACCTCTTGAGCACTGCGTTGGTTTTCCCTTGAAGAGGAAAGGGTGATGCAGCAAAGTAGCATAAGTATTTCCCTCAGTTTTTGAGAACCAAGGTATCAATCCAGTAGGAGGCTACGCGCGAGTCCCTCGCACCTACACAAAACAAATAAATCCTCGCAACCAACACGATAAGGGGTTGTCAATCCCTACACGGTCACTTACGAGAGTGAGATCTGATAGATATGATAAGATAATATTTTTGGTATTTTTATGATAAAGATGCAAAGTAAAATAAAAGGCAATGAAAATAACTAAGTATTGGAAGATTAATATGATGAAGATAGACCCGGGGCATAGGTTTCACTAGTGGCTTCTCTCAAGAGCATAAGTATTTTACGGTGGGTGAACAAATTACTGTTGAGCAATTGACAGAATTGAGCATAGTTATGAGAATATCTAGGTATGATCATGTATATAGGCATCACGTCCAAGACAAGTAGACCGACTCCTGCCTGCATCTACTACTATTACTCCACACATCGACCGCTATCCAGCATGCATCTAGAGTATTAAGTTCAAGAGAACAGAGTAACGCTTTAAGCAAGATGACATGATGTAGAGGGATAAATTCATGCAATATGATAAAAACCCTTGTTATCCTCGATGGCAACAATACAATACGTGCCTTGCTGCCCCTACTGTCATTGGGAAAGGACACCACAAGATTGAACCCAAAGCTAAGCACTTCTCCCATTGCAAGAAAGATCAATCTAGTAGGCCAAACCAAACTGATAATTCGAAGAGACTTGCAAAGATAACCAATCATACAAAAGAATTCAGAGAAGATTCAAATATTGTTCATAGATAAACTTGATCATAAACCCACAATTCATCGGTCTCAACAAACACACCGCAAAAGAAGATTACATCGAATAGATCTCCACAAGAGAGGGGGAGAACATTGTATTGAGATCCAAAAAGAGAGAAGAAGCCATCTAGCTAATAACTATGGACCCAAAGGTCTGAGGTAAACTACTCACACTTCATCGGAGAGGCTATGGTGTTGATGTAGAAGCCCTCCGTGATCGATGCCCCCTCCGGCGGAGCTCCGGAACAGGCCCCAAGATGGGATCTCGTGGATACAGAAAGTTACGGCGGTGGAATTAGGGTTTTGGCTCCGTATCTGATCGTTTGGGGGTACATAGGTATATATAGGAGGAAGGAGTACGTCGGTGGAGCAACAGGGGGCCCACGAGGGTGGAGGGCACGCCTGGGGGGGGGGTAGGCGCGCCCCCTACCTCGTGGCTTCCCTGTTGGTTGCTTGACGTAGGGTCCAAGTCTCCTGGATCTTGTTCGTTCCAAAAATCACGTTCCCGAAGGTTTCATTCCGTTTGGACTCCGTTTGATATTCCTTTTCTTCGAAACCCTAAAATAGGCAAAAAACAGCAATTCTGGGCTGGGCCTCCGGTTAATAGGTTAGTCCCAAAAATAATATAAAAGTGAATAATAAAGCCCAATAATGTCCAAAACAGAGATAATATAGCATGGAGCAATCAAAAATTATAGATACGTTGGAGACGTATCAAGCATCCCCAAGCTTAATTCCTGCTCGTCCTCGAGTAGGTAAATGATAAAAACGAATTTTTGATGTGGAATGCTACTAGGCATAATTTCATGTAATTCTTCTTAATTGTGGCATGAATATTCAGATCCGAAAGATTCAAGATAAAAGTTTAATATTGACATAGAAATAATAATACTTCAAGCATACTAACTAAGCAATTATGTCTTCTCAAAATAACATGGCCAAAGAAAGTTCATCCCTACAAAATCATATAGTTTAGTCATGCTCCATTTTCGTCACACAAGAATGCTCTCATCATGCACAACCCCGATGACAAGCCAAGCAATTGTTTCATACTTTAGTAATCTCAAACTTTATAAACCTTCACGCAATACATGAGCGTGAGCCATGGATATAGCACTATGGGTGGAATAGAGTATAATGATGGGGGTTATGTGGAGAAGACAAAAAAGGAGAAAGTCTCACATCAACGAGGCTAATCAATGAGCTATGGAGATGCCTCATCGATTGATGTTAATGCAAGGAGTAGGGATTGCCATGCAACGGATGCACTAGAGCTATAAATGTATGAAAGCTCAACAAAAGAAACTAGTGGGTGTGCATCCAACTTGCTTGCTCATGAAGACCTAGGGCACTTGAGGAGGCCCATTGTTGGAATATACAAGCCAAGTTCTATAATGAAAAATTCCCACTAGTATATGAAAGTGACAAAACAAGAGACTCTCTATCATGAAGATCATGGTGCTACTTTGAAGCACAAGTGTGGAAAAAAAGGATAGTAGCATTGTCCCTTTTCATTTCTTTTTTGGGCCTTCTTTTTTTTTTGGCCTTTCTCTTTTTTTGGGACAATGCTCTATTAAATGATGATCATCACACTTCTATTTATTTACAACTCAATGATTACAACTCGATACTAGAACAAGGTATGACTCTATATGAATGCCTCCGGCGGTGTACCGGGATATGCAATGAACCAAGAGTGACATGTATGAAAGAATTATGAATGGTGGCTTTGCCACAAATACTATGTCAACTACATGATCATGCTAAGCAATATGACAATGATGAATGTGTCATGATAACGGTATGGTGGAAAGTTGCATGGCAATATATCTCGGAATGGCTATGGAAATGCCATAATAGGTAGGTATGGTGGCTGTTTTGAGGAAGATATAAGGAGGTTTATGTGTGAAAGAGCGTATCATATCACGGGGTTTGGATGCACCGGCGAAGTTTGCACCAACTCTTAATGTGAGAAAGGGCAATGCACGGTACCGAAGAGGCTAGCAATGATGGAAGGGTGAGAGTGCGTATAATCCATGGACTCAACATTAGTCATAAAGAACTCACATACTTATTGCAAAAATCTACAAGTCATCAAAAACCAAGCACTACGCGCATGCTCCTAGGGGGATAGATTGGTAGGAAAAGACCATCGCTCGTCCCCGACCGCCACTCATAAGGAGGACAATCAAAGAACACCTCATGTTTCAAATTTGTTACATAACGTTTACCATACGTGCATGCTACGGGACTTGCAAACTTCAACACAAGTATTTCTCAAATTCACAACTACTCAACTAGCACAACTTTAATATACTACCTCCATATCTCAAAACAATCATCAAGCATCAAACTTCTCTTAGTATTCAAAACACTCATAAGAAAGTTTTTACTAATCTTGAATACCTAGCATATTAGGATTATTTAAGCAAATTACCATGCTATTTAAGACTCTCAAAATAATCTAAGTGAAGCATGAGAGATCAATAGTTTCTATAAAACAAATCCACCACCGTGCTCTAAAAGATATAAGTGAAGTACTAGAGCAAAAACTATATAACTCAAAAGATATAAGTGAAGCACATAGAGTATTCTAATAATTTCCGAATCATGTGTGTCTCTCTCAAAAGGTGTGTACAGCAAGGATGATTGTGGTAAACTAAAAAAAAGACTCAAATCATACAAGACGCTCCAAGCAAAACACATATCATGTGGTGAATAAAAATATAGCTCCAAGTAAAGTTACCGATGAAGTAGACGAAAGAGGGGATGCCTTCCGGGGCATCCCCAAGCTTTGGTTTTTGGTGTCCTTAGATTATCTTGGGGGTGCCATGGGCATCCCCAAGCTTAGGCTCTTGACACTCCTTGTTCCATAATCCATCAAATCCTTACCCAAAACTTGAAAACTTCACAACACAAAACTTAAAGTAGAAAATCTCGTGAGCTCCGTTAGCGAAAGAAAACAAAACACCACTTCAAGGTACTGTAATGAACTCATTCTTTATTTATATTGGTGTTAAACCTACTGTATTCCAACTTTCTATGGTTTATAAACTATTTTACTAGCCATAGATTCATCAAAATAAGCAAACAACACACGAAAAACAGAATCTGTCAAAAACAGAACAGTCTGTAGTAATCTGTAGCTCGCAAGATCTGGAACCCAAAAATTCTAAAATAAATTTCTGGACGTGAGGAATTTATCTATTAATCATCTTCAAAAAGTAATTAACTAAATAGAACTTTCCAAATAAAAATGGCAGCAGTTCTCGTGAGCGCTAAAGTTTCTGTTTTTTACAGCAATTAACAAGACTTTCCCCAAGTCTTCCCAACGGTTCTACTTGGCACAAACACTAATTAAACACAAAAACACAACCAAAACAGAGGCTAGATAAATTATTTATTGAATAACAGCAAGGATAAATATTGGGTTGACTCCCAACAAGCACTTTTCTTTAAAGCCTTATAGCTAGGCATAATATTTCAATGATGCTCACATGAAAGACAAGAATTGAAGCACAAAGAGAGCATCATAAAACACTGACAAACACATTTAAGTCTAACATACTTCCTATGCATAGGCATCTTATAGGCAAAACAAATTATCAAGGCAAGCAAAAACTAGCATATGCAAGGAAGCGGAAAGAAACAATAGCAATCTCAACATAACGAGAGGTAATTTAGTAACATGAAAATTTCTACCACCATATTTTCCTCTCTCATAATAATTATATGTAGATCATAATCAAATTCAACAAAATAGCTATCACATAAAATATTTTCAACACGATCCACATGCATGCAAAGTTGACACTCTTCCAAAATAGTGGGATTAACATTAACTAAAGTCATGACCTCTCCAAACCCACTTTTATCAAAAATTCATAAGATTGAACGTTCTCCAAATATGTGGGATCTAAAGTTGACACTCTTCCAAACCCACTTTCAATAATATTGCAAACATTATTATCAATCTCATATTCATCATGGGGCTTAAATAAATTTTCAAGATCATAAGAAGAATCACCCCAATCATGATCATTGCAACAAGTAGAGGACATAGCAAAACTAGCATCCCCAAGCTTAGGGTTTTGCATATTATTAGCACAATTTACATAAATAGAATTTATAATAAAATCATTGCAATCATGCTTTTTATTCAAAGATCTATCGTGAATCGCTTCATAAAGTAATTCATCACACTTTTCAGATTCACGAATTTCAAGCAAAACTTCATAAAGATAATCTAGTGCACAAAACTCACTAGCAATTGGTTCATCATAATTGGATCTCTTAAAAAGATTAGCAAGCGGATGAGGATCCATAGATCTTAGGTTCTCTGTTTAGTAATAAATAAACAACTATTCCAACCAAACGAGCCAAGTAAGACATCAAAGCAAATGGAAAGATGAGAGAAGAAGGGCGAATAAAATGGCAAGGGTGAAGTGGGGGAGAGGAAAACGAGAGGCAAATGGCAAATAATGTAATGCGGGAGATAAGGGTTTGTGATGGGTACTTGGTATGTTGACTTTTGCGTAGACCTCCCCGGCAACGGCGCAGAAATCCTTCTTGCTACCTCTTGAGCACTGCGTTGGTTTTCCCTTGAAGAGGAAAGGGTGATGCAGCAAAGTAGCGTAAGTATTTCCCTCAGTTTTTGAGAACCAAGGTATCAATCCAGTAGGAGGCTACGCGCGAGTCCCTCGCACCTACACAAAACAAATAAATCCTCGCAACCAACGCGATAAGGGGTTGTCAATCCCTTCACGGTCACTTACGAGAGTGAGATCTGTAAGATATGATAAGATAATTTTTTTGGTATTTTTATGATAAAGATGCAAAGTAAAATAAAAGCAAAGTAAATACGAAGTATTGGAAGATTTAATATGATGAAGATAGACCCGGGGGCCATAGGTTTCACTAGTGGCTTCTCTCAAGAGCATAAGTATTTTACGGTGGGTGAACAATTACTGTTGAGCAATTGACAGAATTGAGCATAGTTATGAGAATATCTAGGTATGATCATGTTATAGGCATAACGCAAGATGACATGATGTAGAGGGATAAATTCATGCAATATGATAAAAACCATCTTGTTATCCTCGATGGCAACAATACAATACGTGCCTTGCTGCCCCTACTGTCACTGGGAAAGGACACCGCAAGATTGAACCCAAAGCTAAGCACTTCTCCCATTGCAAGAAAGATCAATCTAGTAGGCAGAACCAAACTGATAATTCGAAGAGACTTGCAAAGATAACCAATCATACATAAAAGAATTAAGAGAAGATTCAAATATTGTTCATAGATAAACTTGATCATAAACCCGCAATTCATCGGCAACAAACACACCGCAAAAAGAAGATTACATCGAATAGACCTCCACAAGAGAGGGGGAGAACTTTGTATTGAGATCCAAAAAGAGAGAAGAAGCCATCTAGCTAATAACTATGGACCCGTAGGTCTGAGGTAAACTACTCACACTTCATCGAAAGGGCTATGGGTTGATGTAGAAGCCCTCCGTGAACGATGCCCCCTCCGGCGGAGCTCCGGAACAGGCCCCAAGATGGGATCTCGTGGATACAGAAAGTTACTGCGGTGGGATTAGGGTTTTGGCTCCATATCTGATCGTTTGGGGGTACGTAGGTATATATAGGAGGAAGAAGTACGTCGGTGGAGCAACAGGGGGCCCACGAGGGTGGAGGGCCCGCCTGGGGGGGGTAGGCGCGCCCCCTACCTCATGGCCTCCCTATTGGTTGCTTGACGTGGGTCCAAGTCTCCTGGATCTTGTTCGTTCCAAAAATCACGTTCCCGAAGGTTTCATTCTGTTTGGACTCGTTTGATATACTTTTTCTGCGAAACTCGAAATAGGCAAAAAAACAACAATTCTGGGCTGGGCCTCGGTTAATAGGTTAATCCCAAAAATATTATAAAAATGAATAATAAATCCCAATAATGTCCAAAACAGAAGATAATATAGCATGGAGCAATCAAAAATTATAGATACGTTGGAGACGTATCAAGCGGCGGTAGGTATTTCCTCAGATATGAAACCAAGGTTATCGAACCAGTAGAACAACCAAGCAACACAACGTAAACAACCCGTGCACACAGATTAGAAATCCTCGCAACTCGACGTGTTAAAGGGGTTGTCAATCCCTTTCGGGTAACGGTGCCAGAAATTGGTGCGTGATGGGAGAAAGTTGTAATATATTAAATAGATCGAACGCCATATAAAATAAATAATAATAAATTGCAGCAAGGTATTTTTGTATTTTTGGTTTAATAGATCTGAAAATAAACGCAAAGGAAAATAGATCACAAAGGCAAATCTCTCAGAGGAAGAGAGAGCTTGAACCATAGGTTTACTAGTGGCTTCTCTCGTAGCAAACGGTGGGTGAACAAAATTACTATTGGGAAATCGATAGAACTTCAAATACTATGATGATATCCAGGCAATGATCATTATATAGGCATCACGTCCAAGATTAGTAGACCGACTCCTGCCTGCATCTACTACTATTACTCCACACATCGACCGCTATCCAACATGCATCTAGTGTATTAAGTTCATGGAGAAACGGAGTAATGCAATAAGAATGATGACATGATGTAGACAAGATCTATCTATGTAGAGATAGACCCCATCGTTTTATCCTTAGTAGCAATGATACATATGTGTCGTCCCCTTCTGTCACTGGGATCAAGCACCGTAAGATCGAACCCACTACAAAGCACCTCTTCCCATTGCAAGATAAATAGATCAAGTTGGCCAAACAAAACCCAAATATCGGAGAAGAAATACGAGGCTATAAGCAATCATGCATAAAAGAGATCAAAGAAACTCAAATACTTTCATGGATATAAAAAGATAGATCTGATCATAAACTCAAAGTTCATCGATCCCAACAAACACACCGCAAAAGAGTTACATCATATGGATCTCCAAGAGACCATTGTATTGAGAATCAGAGAGAAGAGATGAAGCCATCTAGCTACTAACTACAGACCGAAGGTCTACAAAGAACTACTCACGCATCATCAGAGAGGCACCAATGGAGGTGGTGAACCCCATCCGAGATGGTGTCTAGATTGGATCTGGGTTCTGGACTCCGCGGTGGCTGGATGAATATTTCGTCGACTCCCCTAGGGTTTTGGGAATATTGGGTATTTATAGAGCAAAGGGGCGGGGCCGGGGGGCATCCTTGTGGGCACAACCCACCAGGGCGCCTGGGCCTCCTGGCGTGCCCAGTGGGTTGTGCTCTCCTCGGAGCACCCCCTGGCGCAGCCAGGGCCCATTATGTTCCTTCTGGTCATAAAAAATCTCCGTAAAGTTTCGTGCATTTGGACTCCGTTTGATATTGATTTTCTGCGATGTAAAAAACATGGAAAAAACAGCAACTGGCACTTGGCACTATGTCAATAGGTTAGTACCAAAAACGATATAAAATGACTATAAAATGATTATAAAACATCCAAGATTGATAATATAACAGCATGGAACAATCAAAAATTATAGATACGTTGGAGACGTACTCAACACACACTCACGAAGAAGAAGCACGTCATTGCATCGAGGGTGTCAAATTCCTCAAAGACCATCTCTGTGGGGCTTGTGAGGCTAGAAAGATGACCAAATCCAAGCATCCCTCGAAGATCATGATACCACTCTTCCCTTTGAATTGCTTCACATGGATCTCTTTGGCCCTACTCATTATGCCACACTAACAAATGCAACATCTCTATATGGCTTTGTTATTGTTGATGACTATTCTCGTTACACATGGGTGCATATCATCACTTACAAAACTGAAGTGCAGGAAGTCTTCAAACGATTCCTCAAGGGCTTCACAAACTTTGTGAAATCAAGCACATAGGAGTGACAATGGGACCGAGTTCAAGAATACTGGTCTTGATGACTATCTTGATGAACTTGGTATTACTCACGAGTTATCTGCCCCCTATACTCCTTAGCAGAATGCGTGGAGCGCAAGAACATGACTCTTGTTGAGATGGCTCATACTATGCTTGATGAATACAAGACGCCTCCTGCTTCTGGCCTGAGGCAATTGATACTGCGTGCCACATCATCAACAGGGTATATCTTCACAAATTCTTCAAAAGACCTCATATGAACTCCTCACTGACAAGAAACCCAATGTGAGTTATTTCAAAGTCTTCGGTGCTAAATGTTGGATTAGAGATCCTCATCACAATTCTAAATTTGCACCGAAAGCACATGAAGGTTTTATGCTTGGTTACGGAAAGGACTCGCACACCTACAGAGTCTTCAACACCTTTCACCACAAGGTTGTTGAAAATGTAGATGTGCGTTCGATGAAACTAACGGCTCGCAAAGAGAGCACCTACCTCCTGTGCTAGATGAAATGTCACCTGAGGAATCCATCAAGTTCAAGGCTACTGAGGATGTCATTCCCTCGAAGAATCTACTGAAGAAGTCATTCCAAACATGAAGAAAATCATGCTGGTGCACCTGAGGAAAATGGCTCTGAAGAAAATCGTACCCAATCAACGTCGTCAACCTGCTCATCCTCACATTGCAAATGAAGTACAGATCAAGAAAATCATCGACGACATCAAAGCACCAGGTCCTCTCACATGCTCAAGAGCTTCACATTTGTCTAACTTTTGTGGGCACTTTGCTTTTGTCTCTATCACAGATCCCACCAAAGTTGATGAGGCATTTTTGGAGCCTGAGTGGATTCAAGCGATGCAAGAGGAATTACATCAATTCGAGCTCAACAATGTCTGGGAACTTGTCAAGCGACCAGACCCACACAAGCACAATATCATCGGTACAAAATGGATCTACCGCAACAAGCAAGATGAAAATGGCCTTGTGGTGAGGAATAAGGCTCGTCTTGTAGCTCAAGGCTACACACAGGTTGAAGGAATTGATTTTGAGAACTTTTGCACCTGTTGCTAGACTTGAGGCTATTCGCATATTGCTTGCTTATGCTAACCATCATAATATCATCTTATATCAAATGGATGTGAAAAGTGCATTCCTCAATGGTAAGCTTGAGGAAGAAGTATATGTTGCTCAACCCCCAGGTTTTGAAGATCCAAAGCATCCTGACAAAGTCTTCAGACTCAATAAGGCCCTCTATGGCCTCAAGCAGGCCCCTCGGGCGTGGTATGATACTTTGAAGGAATTCCTCATGAAGAAAGGCTTCAAACCCGGTTCACTTGACCCAACTCTTTTCACCAAAACCTATGATGATGAATTATTCGTGTGCCATATATATGTTGATGATATTATCTTTGGCTGTACTAACCAACGTTACAGTGACGAATTTGCCTATATGATGAGTGAGGAATATCAAATGTCTATGATGGGAGAATTAATATCTTCTTAGGTCTTCAAATTCGTCAACAACGCAATGACTTCATATCTCAAGAGAAATACCTCAAGGATGTCCTGAGTAAATTCGGCATGCAAGATTGCAAAGGCGTCAAAATCCCTATGCACACAAATGGCCATCTATGCACCGATGAAAATGGTAATGACTTCGATCAAAAGGTATACCGCTCTATGATTGGCTCTTTATTGTATCTATGTGCATCTAGGCTAGATATTATGCTTAGTGTTTGCATGTGTGCCCTTTCAAGCTACACCGAAGGAATCACACCATAAGGCTGTGAAACATATTCTTCGATATCTAGCTCACACTCCAACACTTGATTATGGTATCCCAAGGGCTTGCTTTTGATCTCATTGGATATTCTGACTCTGACTATGCTGGTGATCGAGTGGATCGCAAGTCAACATCAGGCACATGCCATTTCCTCGGACGATCCTTAGTATGTTGGTCCTCGAAGAAGCAGAACTGTATCACTCTCTACGCTGAAGCTGAGTACATTGCTGCTGGTTCTTGCTGCTCAATTGCTATGGATGAAGCAAACCCTCAAGGACTACGACATCAACATGAATAATTGCCACTCTACTGCGACAACGAGAGTGCCATCAAGATTGCTCATAACCCAGTTCAGCGCTCGAGACTAAGCACATCCAGATTCGTCATCATTTTCTTCGAGATCATGTGTTGAAGGGCGACATCTCCATCGAGCACGTGAAGATGAAGAGCAGCAAGCGGACATCTTCGCAAAGCCCTTGGATGAGAAGAGATTTAGCAAGTTGCGGTGTGAGCTAAATATCTTAGAATCTTCGAATGTTCTTTGAAAGGACACACATCCTAACACTTACGCAAAACTGATGACTTAGATGTGCAACACATGAAGTAATGTTTTTCTTCAATCAATGAAGCTAACCCTCTATGTGTGAAGAAATTAATGAATAATTTTATTCTCAAAGCCCTACAATAATTGTACGCGGTGTCTGAAATCATCATTCTTATACGGTGGGTCATGCCATCAACAAAAGTTGAAAATCTTTAATTTGAGTTTTTTTTTCTTTTTGCAAATTCTTCAAATTTTCAAATTCCTTAATTGGTTAAATTCTTCAACTTTACAAAGTCTTCACCTTCTCGACTGATGTTCTTCATTGCCTATATATATAGAGAGAGTAGCACTATTCTAATCCCGGGATTAGAATATAGTTATTTGGATCCCGGGATCAGAATATATTTAGATACTCTGAACTCTGAAAAGAAAAACAAAAAACACCCACCCCAAAAGCACCCCCAATCCCCATGCCCCCCACGCCTCTGTAACCATCGCCGCCACGACCGATCTCCCCGCGCAGCCGCGTGCGCACCACCGCCGTCGCGGCCGACCTCCCCACGCCGCCGCGTGCGCACCTCCGTCGCCACGACCGACCTCCCCGCGCCGCCGCCTGCGCACCTCCACCCCGCGACCGATTTCCCCAGCAGTCACCCGCGCCGCCACCGCCGCCATCCGCCGCCTGGCTAGCATCCCCCACGTGAAAGCATCTTGCCGCTGCGCTTCCACCACAGCCACCGCTAACCACCAAACGGTCGCCGTCACCTGCAGTCCAATCTCGTATGCCTGCGCCGTTCAACTCGTTCCTCGAGTACGTCGGCGACGGAAGCGTGCCACCCTCGGCTATGGATAAGGTGTGATCTGCCCTCATCTTCTCTCATGGGGCGTGCGACTCTCGGAGCACCTCCGGGCATCCTGCTGGGGCGCCATTCAACTGGGCCACCTCGAGCACTCTCTCGGGCCGCCGTTCAACTACACCAACTGGCATCGTTAAACAAAATCACCCGACGACGTCCGAGGCCGAGTCCCAGTGAGGAGCTTGTCACCTCCTATGCTATGTGCTGCCCGAGGACTGTGGGGCTCCTGTTCGTCAACATCGCAGCGAGAGTTGAGCACCCAGACCACAATGGCTCCCCCCTAATCTTGCTCTGCATCGATATGATACTATAGCGCTGGCATATTCTTTTTGTTTTATGTTAATGTATAAAGCGTTGACTGAGATGCAAACTTAGACACCCCAAGTTGTGCATATGCAGAGCCATAGGTGAGGCATCAAGGAGAGCACTCCATTCAGGATTGCAGATTTCTGCTAAAGTTCAGAGGCACCAAGGTGCGCACCCCACACAGCTATGGACGAGTTCAGACAGGAAATGGAAAATAAAAGGCAGAAGGTACTAGACATAAAGAGAGCTGAATTGGCCCAAAATCTGCGTGCACCTTCTTCCTCCCCGGATGGCAGCGTTTGGTCTTCTTCCTCGTAGTGGTAGCCGAGTAGCTTGGAGGCAGGAGGGCGTGCGCGTGGCTCGCGTGGTAGCGCCCGAATGGCGTGGCGGCGCTCGGCTGGTTGACCTTCTAGCAACGGTTGCCTCGACCTTCCCGATGAAGGTTGCTTCCGGGGCTCAGGATCGCCAGGTGCACGCAGTCTGTCCTAACCGGCCCATCATCAGGCTGCTGGGTGAAGATCAACCAGCCTGACGACGCGAGAGGACGACTTTCCAGCTAATGCTCCCCGCTACGCTTTCTGCCAATGCTACATTTTGTTCTCTCCCGATGAAGGTGATGGCCTGATTTTGTTGGATAAGCAAGAATACAGTAAATGGAGAGAGATACAGAGCATATGCAGAACTAGATGAAAGAACAGGGTAGCACTAAAAGTGTGTGTGCAATGCATGTAGAGTACTACTTATACAGGAGGTGGTCGGGTGGGCATGCACTAGTTGAGATGTCAACTGTAGTAGGAAATTTTGTTTTTTCCTTTATTTTCCTGACTCGGCATCCACTAGTC
This sequence comes from Triticum urartu, assembly GCF_003073215.2. Lineage (NCBI taxonomy): Eukaryota > Viridiplantae > Streptophyta > Magnoliopsida > Poales > Poaceae > Triticum > Triticum urartu. The sequence continues at coordinate 335,046,320 of NC_053027.1, read as the reverse complement.
CAAATCTGCACCTATGCCTCCCATGGATCCCATTGACTTGTGCTCACAAATCTAGTGTGTGTGATACTTTTTCCCCATTCCTAAAAAAACTAGAAGTTCAAGGAAAATAACGAAGTGGTTCGATACTTATTTAATAACTAGGATTTTACCATTATTAAAATACTCAGATATCCCTTAATATTAAAGAATCCAGCATGAAGTTCAAATTGAAAAAAAAACAATGAAACACGACGTTTATTTAAAAATAAAAAACAATTATTTAATCTAAAATAAAAATGTGAAGTTCAAATTAAAATAGCACAGAAGTTTGAAGTATATTAAACCATAGGATTTACAAGTTCGAAAAACAAAAACAAAACAACGTCATTTTTGGCGTTTTTAAGAAACTCAAAATTTCCTCATTGCTAAAGAATAAACAAGAAGCTTAAATTAAAATAACAGAGCAGCTCAAAATTAGCCGTTTAAATATCATTTTTTTTCTTTTCAAAGAAGAAAACCAAGAAGTTCATATTAAAAAAGCAGAGAAGTTCAGATATTATAAAACCTAGGATTTTTATCCGTTAAAATACCCTAAACATTCAAATATAAAAAACGAAGCAGTCTGATGGTTATACAAAATTCAGATTTTCCTCTTTATCAAAGAATGAAAACAAGAAGTTCATTTTTTGAAATAGAGAAGTACAAAATTCATCAAAAAGGATTTTTACCGTTTCTAATAAAAAAACTCTAGAAGTTCACATTTAAATAACGGGCCGTTTCAATATTTATTAGAAACCTTGGATTTTCCCGTTACTACAAGGAAATAAACTAAGAAGTTCAAATTACGAAAATAGAGAAGTTCGATATTTATAAAAATCTTAGGCTTACCATGTTACTAAAGAGTAAAAATGAAGAAGTACAAATTAAATTAAAGGAGTAGTTTTCAAAATTAATTTGGACTTCTCTATTTTTAACGTAATCAATTGCGTGTAATTCGACGTATACACAAAAATCTGACAGAAGTTCATAGTGAAAACAAGGAGAAGTTCAAGTACTGTGAGGAATGCATTTCAGGTGAGAATAAAAGTATAGAAAAACAAAAGCATAAAAGGTTTATTGAAAGAAGTTCAAGTGCTCTATCCGGGGAAGCTTCAAAATTCTTGCGAGAGCAGTTCACCTTCTATTTCCATGTTCAAAAACACAAAAAGAAATTGTTTTTTGGCGTTTTAAAATAAGTCTCTCAATCCACAAAAAGTTTTGTTATTATTTGGGAGCAATTTGATTTCAAAAAGAAAATAAATAATTTAAATTATAAAAATGGAAAAAATTCATGTACTACACGGTATGTGTTTAATACAAGAAAAATGAATTAAAAGTCAAAGTCCAATTTTTGTTGTTGTTATAAGTTCAAGTCCTCGGTTAGAGAAAATTAAAAAATATATTGTAAGGAGGTTTGTAGAAAAGAAATATCATTTGTGTAATACCGACGAATGATTGAGAACATTACAAACGAAAATAGGTGACAGAAGTTCAACGTGAAAACAGCAGGAAATTCAACTACTATGCTGAATGAATTTCAGATGAAAAACTTTTAAAATCGTCATGAGTACGAAAAACGATCAACACGGGAAACTTGCGTGCTTACAACAGCTTTCCATCGGTATATCACCTGCTTAATTCCGGTGAATGGATGAAGAGTTACAAGCAATGGATGGAGACCTACGAGCAAAAAAAATCACGTGAAAAATAGAGTGAAGTTCACGTACACGCACCGAGAAGTTCAGGTTCTTCACGCGGTGCATTTTCAAAGAATCTGTTTCGCGATAAAGGCAGAACGAATGATCTCGCCATTTTAGAAATTACTTGAAAACGGCTAAGAATCAGAGAAAACCATCAACATGAAAAGGTTTCGCATTTTCCGTAGCTTTTAAACGGTATATTATTTGCCCAATTCCGATAAAGTTTGTAGAAATTACGGCGAAAATACATTTTTCGCCATTTTCGAAATTGACTTAAAACCATAAAGAATTGGGAGAAACAATACATATCAAAAAGTTTCGCATTTGTTCAAGCTTTCCGACGCCATATCATTTGCTGCATTCAGACGAACGGTTAAAAAATTAGCTCGAAAATACGAACTCGGTAGGACTTGGACCATTTTCTGAATTACTCTTAAACGGTTCAAAATTAGAAAAAAACTTTCAAGATGAAAAAGTAGCGCATTTTCATAAGCTTTCCAACGCCGTATCATATGCCTTCATTGGATTAGCCATTTAGAAATGACATCGAAAAAACGAACTCAGCTGTTCGGTTTACGAAATTTTACATTTTTTCAAAGTAATATTTAACCATAGGGAATCAGAGAAAACTTTCAACATGTGGAAGGAGCGGTTTTGCAGCAGCTTTCCAACGCCATATTATATGCCTCATTCCGATAAACGGTTTAGAAATGCGACCGAAAAAACGATTCACGTTTTTTGTGCGAAGAAAAAACGGTTTTCAAAACTGCTCTCAAACCGCTTATATTTTGCCAAAAATTTAAGTTGGGTCATGATCATTGATGTCCTACTTCCACGGTATTATCGCAAGCCCCATTTGGGCAATGTTGGCGGAAGTTCAACCTAGTTCACAGGGAAGTTCAACGTACTACTAGCGGGGCAGGTCAGGTTGTGATCAGAATATTATTCTAATCCCGTGATCAGAATAGTGTTTATATATATATATATATGTGTGTGTGTGTGTGTGATCAGAATAGTGTTTATATATATATTTGTGTGTGTGTGTGTGTTTGAGTTTTCATGTCCTCAACGGCATTCACTTATTGCTAATTCTTCAAGTTGTTTTTCTTCTAAGTTAAGGTGATCGGACCCGTTCCCCCTCTATGCTAAACTCAACCCAGTCTATTCACAGATTCTTCATGTGCGTTCTATTTGAAACCTGTTCAAAATCTTCATTGTGCCCTTGTCAGCTGAAGAATTTCCGAACGAAATGTTAAATTTTTCATATCTGAATTTTCATCTTTTGCCGCTCAAACCGTTCTGCATCCCAAGATAAGATTAAATTATTCACCCATGATCTACCATGATTTCCATTCTCTGTACATGGGTGACACATGTCACTAGGATGGCAAGGGTCAGGGGCACGTTCATCCAATTTCTTCGGAGGGCAGTTTTTCACCGTGGCTATAAATACCCCGTCTGTTCCTTAGTCCTCATTTACTCCGCTCGACCTCTCCTCGCTCGACCTCTCAAACCTAGCGCCACCGCTACACTCCATCGTCGCCGATGAGGAAGCACTTCACTGCCTCGACCTCGTCGTCGTCATACTAGCGCCGGTCGCGGAAATCTTCACTCCACCGCCACTGTAGGTGTCTCTCACCACCGAGTTAGGGCATGGGAGATCTGAACGGACGAACTTCTCCACTTCAACTCCCAGATCGTCGTGTTCTTCATCCAGGGTAATTAAAATCTGATTTTACTGCCCTACTTTGATTATGATGATTTCCACAAAATCTTCTAAAGGTGTTTATTCTTCAACTTCCCTATCCTTAAACACCCAGTTGCATCTGTCTTTTATTTGTTTCTCTAAGCTATGTCTTTCCTCAAGATTCCTCAATTGTGTGCATTGCCAAATCTATACAACTCTAGAACCTAAGTTAAGAACGCTTAGTGAAATTCCTCAAGACTCCCATGGTCAAATTCCTCAAACTTGATACTTTTGAAAAATTTCTGAGAACGCATATGACCTCTCCAAAATTCTTCACACCTATACTCTATTCATAGGTACAAAATGTCTGCTGCTGAATCACTAGGTTCTCATTAACTTAATTCATTTGCAGCGTTCCTCGAAGATAAATTGCATACTTCTTCAGAAACTTCAATTGTTCAAAATCCTCAAGTGAAGAAAATGGCTGATGGTAAAAGACCTCAGAAGAGAGGAAATATACCAGAGACAAACACTGCTTTTGAAATCCCTGATGACATTTATGTTGAATATCGCACACCTGATGAAGCCTCACATGGCAAAGAAAACAAGAATCAGCGCAAAGTGCGCATACAGAGGATTGAAACAAGATGGGCTAAGGAATGGAGGGAATATCGTTATGTTACTCCCAAGTACATGAAGAAATTCGCAGTTAACCCTCCATGTCCAAGACCTCCATTGGCACCAGGCCAAGTAGCTGATCCCTGAAGCATCAGACAGGGTGAGGAATTTCCCAAAGAATGGGCCAAGCGCCAAGCCAAGTTGGCTAAATTACCAAAGGAAGTAGTGAAGAAATTCAATGAAGATTTTGCTGCTGCTGAGGCCTCTACTAGCAAGCCTAAGAAGGCTTTGCCGAAGAAATCGGCTATGAAGCCAAGTTCCTCAACAACAATGCCCTCGTGGCCAATTACAAAGCCCTCACGACCAATTCCTCAGGCAACCTCTTCAAGGGCAACTCCAATTGCCTTTGTTGCCACAAAATCTACAAATGCCGCTTGATACGTCTCCAACGTATCTATAATTTTTGAATGTTCCATGCTGTTATATTATCATTCTTGGATGTTTTATAATCATTTTATATCATTTTTGGTACTAACTTATTGACATAGTGCCAAGTTCTAGTTGTTGTTTTCTGCATGTTTTTTAGATCGTAGGAAATCAATACCAAATGGAGTCCAAACGCAGCGAAACTTTTTGTGGAATTCTTTTGGACCAGAAGACATCCAGTGGGCCAAAGAAGCACCTGGGGGTGCTCCAAGGGGAGCACAACCCACCAGGGCACGCCTGGAGGCCCAAGCGGGCCTAGGTGGGTTGTGCCCACCTCGGGTGCCCCCTGAACTGCCTCTTTGCTCTATAAATACCCCAATATTCCAGAAACCCTAGGGGAGTCGACGAAAATCAATTCCAGCCACTGCAAGTTCCAGAACCACCAGATCCAATCTAGACACCATCACGGAGGGGTGCATCATGTCCATTGGTGCCTCTCTGATGATGCGTGAGTAGTTTTTTATAGACCTACGGGTCTGTAGTTAGTAGCTATATGGCTTCCTCTCTCTTTTTTGATTCTCAATACAATGGTCTCTTGGAGATCCATATGATGTAACTCTTTTGCGGTGTGTTTGTTGGGATCGGATGAACTTTGAGTTTATGATCAGATCTATCTTTTTATCCATGGAAGTTATTTGAGTTTCTTTGATCTCTTATATGCATGATTGCTTATAGCCTCATATTTCTTCTCTGATATTTGGGTTTTGTTTGGCCAACTTGATCTATTTATCTTGCAATGGGAAGAGGTGCTTTGTAATGGGTTAGATCTTACGGTGCTTGATCCCAGTGATAGAAGGGGAACCGACACGTATGTATCATTGCTATTAAGGAAAACAAGATGGGGTCTATTTCTACATAAATAGATCTTGTCTACATCATGTCATCGTTCTTATTGCATTACTCCATTTCTCCATGAACTTAATACACTAGATGCATGCTGGATAGCGGTCGATGTGTGGAGTAATAGTAGTAGATGCAGACAGGAGTCGGTGTCGGTGGACAAAAGTAGGGGCCTTTCTGTACCCCTTTACTTGTGCATGGGCAGTCGTAGCCACACCTGCAGTCGGGCTTGGCGGGGCACACACCTGCAGCTGAGCTTGGCGGGGTTGAAGAAGGAAAGATGCAAGACTGCCAAGGTAGTACTCAAGCCAGAAGCATGAAGAGCGAAGAGACAAGATGGACGTCCCCCGGCAAGATCCTTGCCGGGACGGCCTACATGGCCCTGGCAAGAGACTCGCCGGGGAAACTTGCCCAACACCAGCAAGACCACCACCCTTGAGCCTGAGAGTTATGACGCCATCGACAACATCAAGACCAAGGCTCGGGAGCGCTTGCATGGTGGCATGCAGATCTTTGTGAAGCCCAAACGCCTGCAAGCCTAGATAAGAACCAGAAGACGAAGACCCCCGACAAGATCTTGCCGGGGATGACCGAAGACCTCCGGCAAGACCCTTGCTGGGGATGCTCGGAAGCCCCCCGGCAAGACCCTTGCCAAGGATGCCCACGAGATCCCAGCAAGGCCCTTGCCGGGGGCGTCTGCAGGGCCGAGGCCAGGCCTGCACTTGCCAGAGTTTCGCTGCCCCACACCCGTTCCGATGTGGCGGCCCGCCCGCCAACTAGGCGAACGCCTGCATGGCAGCATGCAGCTTCTAGGCCAACCAGCCAAGCACCTGCGTGGTGGCATGCAGATCTTCGAGAAGACCCTGCCATCGCACCAGCTCAGCAGCCAGCCAGCATGGCGCTGCAAGCCTCGTCAGCTTGGACGCACGTCAGAGCGAGGCAAGGCGGCGACGGACGGGACGAGCTTCTTTGCCGTCCCCAATAAAGCAAGAGGGCACGTCGACAGCGCATTAAATGTGTTTGTCCTACGGTGCCAGGCGATAGACTTGTACACTGTACATACTTTCCACCTCCCGTGTGCCATCGTGGCAACCTCTTTTGACATATAAAAGGAGGCCCGAGGCGTACCGAGGACGGGTTCAGACTTTTTGGACCAGGCATGCACCTCAGCTAGTTCAAGAGCTCAAGAACATTGAATACACAAAAAGCAGGACTAGAGTTTTATGCATCGTTTGCGGCCCGAACTAGGGTAAAAATCCCCCGTGTTGATCTTCTAGACCCGCTCTTTGCGCAGCCCCACGCCCCGCCAACCATATAAGGGACTCCTCGAGGGATCCCATAGGTGTTGTTCTGTAGCGACCCGACCTCAAACGGTCAAGTCTCTGTGCTTCAGTGTCATCCCTGGATCGGTAATGCTGACACACATAGTACTCGAAGGATTTATAACAGAGTAGCAATCACACACGTATTACATCGAATGTCTCAAAACAGAACTTATTACAATAAATATGGCTTAAGGCCGGGTAATACGATAACAGTGGAAGGCTTGGAAGATAAAGTGAGTCCATCAACTCCAACGGCATAGCTGAGCTGCACGGCAACGACCTAACGAACCTTACTCCTCGTCTGAAAAGTCTGCAACATAATACGTTGCAGCCCAAAAACGGGTCAACACATGGAATATGCTGGCAATATAACACAGTAGAGCAAGAACTGAATAATGCTATCACTACATGCATATTTGGCTGGTGGAAAGCTCTATGGTTAAAGTTTTGCGAAAAGCCAATTTTTCCCTACTGCAAAGGAATATATTTTATTTTGGTTTTTATCACTTTTGCCACTTGTTGTGCCACACTACTCACCTTTTGCCATTAAAATGTTTCACTGCTCAAAAATGCCACTCTTCCATTAGAGACACACTCAAAAATGCCATTTTTCTCACGTTACCGTCAGTCAAAGGCTCATTGACCACGTGATATGACCATAATACCCATGATTCCATTACATGTGGGCTCATTTGTAAAGAGCAGGAAAAGAAAAGCAATAGGGGAGAGTGGGGGACCGAACCTCGCGCATTCAATCAGGGCGGCTAATACATGCGCGCGTAATAACCATCCAGGAAGACGCACTTATCTGTCAATTATAAAGATCTTTAACTTGTAGTCCATTCGGGTTGACCTGACTAAGCTATCGATTATACAAATCCTATCACCACACCACTCGTACCTTTCCCTATCCATTAGCAGCCGCAGCCACACCGCTGCCGCCGCCGCCCGCCAAACTCCTACATTCGGGTACGGCCGGTCGCCGGCGCGGCCTGCGCAGCTCCGGTGCGCCTCCACTCGCCGCAGCGCCGACGCCTCCCGCCCTCCCCCCCTCCCCCCCCGCAGCTCCGACGCCTCCCGCCCCGCGCACCTACACTCGCCGCAGCTCCGGCTTCCCTCCCGAGCAGCATCGCCGCATGACTTCCATCTGACTCCTCTGTTCTTCTTCCGCCTGTGATTTCTTGAACAGAGGTTGTTCCACGACAATGGCGACAGACAACAGGTCCGAATCAGAGGCTTTCCTCGGCCACCAGATGGCGCTAAGTGTACAGGTCGCAACCTCTAATATTCTAGCAGGGTGAGTATGCTAATTACTAGGATGATGCGTGTGTATTCATAGCAGTATGTAGCGGTCGAATTTGTTGTGTATAATTCATAGTGACTAACTACACACAATTTGGTTATGTGTTCATGATGATTTAGGATGGATGAGGAAACTGCTTGTATGCTGTCTGTTAGGATGGAAACAAGTCGTCTTAGTAGCGATGGCCGCAAGCGATATGTTGGCGGCTTTGATTATCCTCTCTTTGTCGAATCCAGTATCACATACAAAACATTGTTGTGCAAGTTGTGTGATACCTATCCCTGGGGGTGCCGTGATTCTCTGGAGTTGAAGTACTATGAGAGGGAACAAAATATATGGGTTGATGTTGCATGTGATGATGATGCAGCTTTGATGTTTGGAAAGTATCAAGATTCAAAGAAAATATCTATGCTAATTGAGGTTCTACAGAAATCTCCAACTCCCAGCACACCGAACCGCAATCCACCTACACCGCCTTCTTATAGTGAGAGTCAGCATACAGGGAGTCAGGCAATTGATGTTGATATAGTCAACATACAGGGAGTCAGGCAGTCTACTAGTATTGATGATCCTAACAGAGACATAACCGATGATGCTATTCCTGATGATGCTATACTCTCAGATAATGATGATGAGAGGGAGTATCCTGACTTAGTCAAGAAGTCTACGAAAGAAGATGATTCAAAAGATATAGAAGAGGAAGATGATCCTCCAGCATATGAATCCACTGACACTGAAGAGAAAGAAGAGAATAGAGACATGGGTTTAGTAGACGAGGAGGAGGAGGACAGACCTATTGTAGTGTATAATAAGGAGGATCCATCATTTGTAGAAGGATCGGCATTCCCCTCTTTGTTGGATTGCAAGAATGCACTTTCGACTGTTGCAATTAAAAGTGAATTTGACTATACGGTCCAAAAGAGTGATCCTAATAGGCTGAGAGTTTGTTGTGCATATAAGAGGTGTAAGTGGAGGATACATGGCTCTTATATGAGGAATAGCACAATATTTCAGGTATAACTTGGTAATATCTAATTGATTTGATTGGTGTACCCTTTCTTTTATGCAATTGGTAGCAATACAATTTGATTTTTATGTTTTTTGAATGCAGATCAAGGTGTGTCCTTTCTCTCATACATGCCCAACTAAGCTGAGAAGTGAGAAGTTCAAGCCGGCTAAGAGTAGGTGGGTTGCTGATGTTATCCTAGATTGGGCTAGAAAGAACCCAGACATTGGCCCTACTGCTCTTCAAGAGAAGATCGAGGAGAAGTATCACTTCACGGTGTCGTACATGCGTGTATCTCGTGGTAAGGAGAAAGCAATGGATATGATTAGTGGAAAATGGAAAGATAGCTTCTATCTTCTCTATAGTTTCAAGGCTGAGGTGGAGAAGTGTTCTCCTGGTAGTGTAGTGGAAATAGACAAAGAGACTGTGAAGTACTCAATCAAAGGAAAAGTCAGGGAGAAGGAATGCTTTAGGAGAGTGTTCGTTTCATTCAAGGCATGTTGGCAAGGGTTTTTAGATGGGTGTCGATCATACTTGGCCGTGGATTCAACTGCACTAAACGGGAGATTCAAAGGGCAGTTAGCTTCTGCTTGTGCCATTGATGGCCGTAATTGGCTTTACTCGGTTGCCTACGGGGTGATAGAGACAGAATCATCAGATAGTTGGGCTTGGTTTCTTCAAAATCTATGTAATCTTATTGGGCATCCTGAAGGACTAGTCATACACACCGACGCTTGTAAAGGTTTAGAGACAGCAGTAGAACAAGTGTGGCCTGGAGTGGAGCATAGGGAGTGTATGAGGCATCTTGTTGCAAATTTTGGAAAAAAATTCAAGGGCAAGGTCTATGATGGTAATCTTTGGCCAGCAAGCTTGACTTACAGTTCTAGGAAGCACAATTGGCATATGAAGCAGACCCTTGCTAAGAAGAGTGTTCAAAAATATATGGCTGAACACCACACAAAGATATGTTATAGAAGCAAGTTCAATGAAATCTGCAAGGTTGACTACGTTAATAACAACCTCACAGAGTCATTTAATAGCAAAGTCAGGAAAATTAAGGCTCTTCTTATTGTTGACATGTTGGACAAGATTAGGAAGATGATAATGGAGAAGTTTGATTTGCGGATGAGGATAGCATTAGAAAAATGGCTTGGCCAGCTCATAATACCAAGTGTGATAAAGGCACTACATGCCAAATCCAAAGGTAAACAAACATCTTCTGCTCTTTCAATCGACTAATGTCATAACGAACTAAATTAAATGTTTAATATTTGGTGTTCTTTCCAGGACTAAAGATGAAGGTAGTTAGATGCAGTGATGTTGAGGCAGAAATTACTGCAGTCGACAAAGAAAATAGGGAATGGAGGTACCTTGTTGACACATCCAAGGAAACATGTAGCTGCAGGCAATGGCAAGTCAAGGGTTTGCCATGTATCCATGCTCTATATTTCATTACTTCACTAAGAGGTCTGGTATCAGAAATTGAACCTTATGTACATGAGTTCTACTCAGTAGCAAAATTCAAAGCTGCGTATGCAGACAACATACCTGCAATGGTAGGCAAGCAACAATGGGACATTGTTGACCATGGCTTCAAACTACAAGCTCCAGTGTTCACTACAAGAAATATGTCAAGTTGTGACCATCCACTATTGGTCATTGAAAGGTCATGGTTTTTCATTTGCGACCTTTTTGTGACCAAAAACAAGAAGGTCAAAAGCTGGCGGTCATAAACTGACTATAGCGACCTTTCTTCTGAAATGGTCAAAGACGTTTATGACCAAAATACGTCTACTGTGGCGTTTGTCACTAGCAACCTCCCTAAGCCACGTAGGCATCCAGCGTGGCAATCTGACATGGCACAAGATTTAGCCCCAACCAATTTGATTTTCTACATGGGCCTAGCCCAACAATTCGCCTTTTTAATGTATTTTTTCCTATTAATTTGGTTGACTACATGGGCCAAGCCCACATTTTAGCCTGTCTTCTTTTTTTCAAATGAGTCCAGCCCAATGTTTTCCAGGTTTTCTTTCCTGGGCCTTGGCCTTTCCACATTCATTTATTTTTCGTTTTACTTTTTTACCCAAAATATTTGTCCAATATAATTGATCCTTAGCCTCTTTAAGGTCCAACTCCAGACCATTTAAAGAAAATTTTCAAACCAGTTTGAATAACAATATGAATCAAGTTACCACGAATTAGCTGAATATTACGGAAATATCTCAGAACACACATTCTACAAATTTCCATCACATACGTACAGATTCAAGCAACCTACAACATGTTGTAGTCAAGCATTCAGGTGCGGGAATACTCTAGAACAGGAAGAATAAATAGAACAAGCCTATCTAGTGCTTCACGACGAGAAAACATTGTAATCTGCTTCTTCAAGTACTGCTTCTTCCTTTTGCAAAACATTTGGACATTCAAAAGAGAACAAAAAGTATGTCACTGATAGAAGAAATATTACACGGATACTTTTAATATAAAAACTAAAGACACACCAATATTTTATCATTCTACTTATTATTATTTTAACAAGCTCATTCTACTTATTGGAATAGGCATATTCATCAAAACAGGGAATTGAATTGGCACATATGACAAACTTAGCAAGAAATAAGACCATTGAATGTTTCACATACACGACAAGGTTTAAAAACGATCATTCAAAGTTACAACAGATCAAAGTTCCATTTGAGTATAAGGAACAATACTCATATTCAATCAATAAGCAACTATGTCAAAATTAATTCAGATTTACTAATGTGCTGTGTCAAATGATACATGTAATAGGACAGTGGCGTTAATACTAATCAGGTGACTCAATCATAAGGCATGTGAGCAGGATTGATGAATATGGCATGAAAAACCAGTAATGTGAAACTGGACTATACAGGAAGAACACAAACAAAGTAAAATTGTTTAAGAAAGGGCAAATGGGCAACTTTGACACATCAGGGTCAGTATATTTCCTTGGAAATATACTCACAGCGCCTGCAAATAACAATGTGCATCAAATAAGAAACCACCAGAGATAAAGCATCTAGAGAAACCGAATATGGTGTCCACTTTATTCTACAACATCATCATTAGGATTAAAACAACATATGGATATTCAGTGCTGGATTAGACCATATATTGTACCAAAAGAAAAAAAATCAGTTGTTACACTACAAGAACTAACGGGGCTTTGGCAATCATTCAGCAATTCCCATCTAGCCAGCGCAGAACAATACCACTAGTACTTAACCAGAGTCAACAAGCAGTAAGAAACAGAACCAGCTAGTAGATACAAGCAACACACTCTAAAGAGGAATTGATTTTGATGTTCAGTTTCTAGTTTACCAAAAGAAACTGACATATGTAGCATCAAGGAACACCTGCAGCTGAGCATCGCTATTGATTGTGAAGGAAATTTTTGAAGGGGAATGGGTGAGACAGTGTAGTGGGGAGAGAAATCTCAAGTACCTCAACTTAGCGGACATTAGGAACGGACGACGACAGCATCCTGTGCCAGGCCGGCGTCCCTTGTACCGCACCAGACACGGCTGCGTCGCTGCCGACAGAGGGCTCTCCCCGGCGCGCGACCCCAAGGAGGAGGTGAGCAGGCCCGACTCGATGCCGTCAGATGGGGGAGTGCGTCGGAGATGGCGGAACCGGCGACGCAGTCTGATCTGGATATGGATCGGCGGTGGGATACTACATCAAGATTCAGAATCAAAAGGTTTCATCAGTAAATCATAAGAAAGAAAATCTCAAGTCAAGTTTTCCTAAATCAACTAGACTTCACTGTGTAGGTACTACCAAGTACCAACAACTTAAATGGCTAAGTACCATGCTTTAGTTCTACATCTCTACAGTTCTATATTTACCAACCCAATATGCCCAATTTCCAACGGACCAGTTCACACTTATTATAACTTACAGGTTAAGCCTAGGGAATCAAAGGAAATACACATCAGAAATGCTAGGTACATGTTGGGGTCAGCACTACAATGTTTCACACTTATTTTGCACAAAAAACCATAGGAGGTTTGTTGTACTCGATTAGGAAATAGTGACAATGGCGGAGTGAATAATTTCATCTGTGCATATACTAGGATGACTTTGTGAGGTACTAGCACACACAAAGCACTGGTTTACCAATCAGGCTATCGCTGCTCGAAATGAAGAGGCTTCACTGACAAGGTACAAACAAAATAATAAATACCTAACTGTCAAGCTACAGCTCTACATTTCTACATGTTCTCAAGCAGGAAAAAGCTTTGTGTGTGCACTGCGTGCCTACTCCGGCCTCCTTACATTGCAGATCAGCTCCCCATGGAAACCACCAGCCGCCAGGAGGTTGTCTTTCACTGTCATGGTGTTGATCTTCACCCTGGACAAGGGCCGACCTCCCTGCATATCCTGCACAGTGTGGTTGCACAGTAGATCAGAGATTGACTGACATTCTGACGATGCAGGACTATCACATCGCTCTGTGGTAGATCACCTGATTTGGGCCTGCCATGTTGAGCACTTCTTTTCCTCTCCGGAGTAAGGACGACCAATGCCTTACAGAATAGTTCTGCATCACGTACACATCATGCTTGGAAGTATCCCACAGGAGGTTCCTCAGCTGCACATGTACAAGTATACGGTTAGTGCGTTCGTACCAGAATTCTTCTTAAAACTGAGCAGAAATACAATGATGCAAATGAGCGCCATTCTATTCAAGCACACCAAATTCTACTGCGTTAACAAACAAGCATGAACACTTAACCAATTAATCAATATATATACCCAACCATTCGTCCAAATTAAATAAGACATAAATTAGCTACATAATTGGAGTTAGCTTATCTTAATCAGGGCCAATCAAGCTAGCATCCATAACATGAAAAGGAACTTGAATTAATTGCTGACACACATAGTATTCCTTTGTCCCTCGTCAGCTAGCTGCAAACAAAGGCACCACGCACGAACGCTTTCCGTCTTGTTACCTTTACAGACTAACGTTTAATTAATTATTAACTGTAGATTCTCCTAGCAATCTAGCTACCTTGTCCCCCTGCCCAAATCAGAGAAGATCTCCAAGTGCTAGACCAAATAATTCTCGAGGCAAACAACTACAGGTGTCAAGGAATTAAGGTGGATGCCAAATTCATCACACCTGAATCTGAAACAAATTCCTTGACTGACTGACTTGACTTAACATACATCCATGCATGTATCACTTGAGCTAGCATGCACCAACCAGTGTGTAACTAACCAACTACTCCAGCTAATTAACTTCAAGCATGAACAATTAACCAATTAAACAAGACAAAAACTAGCATAATGATCTATAAACAAAATGGGAAGTAAGCAGACGTGACCTGGAGGTACTTGGTCTTGTCCTTGAGCCCGGCCATGGCCACCCTCTTCCCCCTCTCGTCCCCGAACACGGACACATACACCTTGCACACCCGCGGACACAAACCGGAGTAGAGACAAGGAACTCAGCATCCCAGATTGCAGCGCAGCCGCATCGTTTCGAGGGAGAGTCCGGGCGTGAGCTGGAGGTCATTGGAGAGCTCAACGTCGGCGATGGTGGTGGGGGAGGAGAGGTAGCGGTTGGCGCCGAGGGCGGCCTCGGGGAGGACGGCGCGCTGCATGACGGGGTCGCGGGTCAGCATGTCCGCCAGCTCCCGCTGGATCTGCTTCGCCACCATCCGCACCCGCCGCTCCTTGGCCATGCACCGCACCACGCGCAACCGCCGCACGGAGACGGGCGCCTCGGCGGCGAGGGCCCACGGCAGCGGCGGGGACACCAGCGGCCGTCACGGGAACATCCTCGCTGGCTTCGTTGTGGTGGGAGATTTTGCGCCACGGTGAGGCCGTCGGCCATCGCTGTGGGGAGTGGGAAGGGGAGGGGCGAGAGGAGGAGGGCGTGGGGAACGACGACGAGCTCTGCCGGAGGGAGGTGGTAGGGGCGACGCGAGACAGCGAGGAAACGGGGGATCTGGATGGTGGAAGGAAGGATGGCCAGCGCTGGGGGCGATGAAGAGGTCGACGGCGGCGGGGGTGGGATGGCAGAGAGATGGAGGTCTGGGTCGGGGAGAGGGGGATCTGGGAGGAGGTGGCGGCGGCGAGGAGCTGAGGGAGGAGGAGTGCTGGTGCGGGTTAGGGTTTGGGCTGCGGATGGATGGCTGGATGGAGAGGTGGAGAGTTGGAAGGATGGATGGGCGCCATGTCATCGATCCTTGTGACAACTAAACCCACCAATGAGAATAGAGCACATATAATTGTGTTTTTCCTTTCGTTTTTCTTCTACTTTTACACATGAAAAAAATTCAAAAAAACGGTCTCACATTATGCATATGTTTGTATCTTGAATGGAAAACAATGTTGCCTAAGAAATTTTTCATTTTCGTTGCACGAAATATTCCTTTTCCATTTCTCGAGTGCCTAAAATAAGTTTTTTTGTGAAGGGCCTACCAAATATTTGTTGCAAAATTGGACCAAATCAATTTTCTAAAATATTAGGCCATATTTAATGCACAATTGATCAAATGGTTGGGTTTCAAAAGGTTTTATCCACCTCTCGTGAAAAAGAGAAATTTTCACCGATTCAGCGGGAAGCGAGTCAAATTTGAACTGCAGCTACCTCATAATTTGCTCTTTATTTTTTCCAAAAATCATTTCTAGGTACATAAATATCTATTTAATAAGAGAAACACCAAAAGTTTGCCAAGATTCAACCACTAGCTAAGAACGGTCATGCCCGCCATTTTGACCGCATTTTGAAACGGGCATAAAAAATTCAAAAAAAAATCAAAAAATTGGAAAACCTTCGCATTATGTCATCATATGTGACCAAGTTTCCAGGAAAAATAATAAACTTGTAATAAGCCAATTATTTTAAAAAAGTGTTCTTAGAACCGAGCTATCACGTGTGGAGATCAATGGCTTTCAAGCCAAATGATCAATCTTATGGCCACATTCATGGCATAGTTTGTTCAAATGATCTCATATTGTGCACAAGGGTGCATATTGGAATGGCAAATAATGTTGCCTAAGGAAGTTTTCATTTTCTTTGGACAGAAAAACCATTTTCCATTTTTTGAGTGCCCAAAAGGAGGTTTTTCTGTGAAGGACCTCCCAAATAATTGTTGCAAAATTGGACCAAATCATTTTTCTAAAATACTAGGGCATATTTAATGCACAATTGACAAAATGGTTGGGTGTAAAAAGTTTTGATCCACCTCTCGTGAAAAAGACAAATTTCCGCCGATTCAGTTGGAAGCGGGTCAAATTTGAACTGCAGGTGCCTCATAGTTTGCTATTTATTTTTTCCAAAAATCATTTCTAGTTACATAAGGACCTATTTAATCATAAATACATGGTTTGGTGGCGATACGTCGAGGTTTGGGCGGTGGCCGAGGGCCCCAACTCTAGAGCGCGTAAACTCGCATGCCCGTCGCGTGGTCACCGCGTGACCGTAATGTTG
Source organism: Triticum urartu (assembly GCF_003073215.2). Classification (NCBI taxonomy): domain Eukaryota; kingdom Viridiplantae; phylum Streptophyta; class Magnoliopsida; order Poales; family Poaceae; genus Triticum; species Triticum urartu. The sequence goes on along the minus strand of NC_053027.1, from coordinate 335,029,863 downwards.
CCATGTGTTCTGGGCGGCCTAGGCATGTCTAGTGGGTTGGGCACTTCCCATGTTGGTGCTAGGAAGAAAATTAGAACATAAGATTCTCACGAGGAGACCGATCGATGCTCAAACATGAATTAGCAACCAAGTGTTTGATTAGCGGTACGGGAAATGCACATGGCCAATGGGCGTGAGTTTTGGCTGAGGATGATCATTACTAAGAAGACCGTCTTCACAAATTTTCAGCTCAAAAGGAGGAGCCTAGGTGGTACTTGCTTTGCAAACTACCACACTGGACATAACTACGAATGTTGAAGCTCGGCTCAAAATAATGAATGGATTGAGCTGGCATTTGGTGGAGGATGGTTATTTGGGCATAGGAAAGCACTGTAGAAAATGGATACTATTTGGACATGCCAAAGTGGTACTTCCTTCACAAACTGTTGTTCTGAACAGAATAGGAAAATGAATATTTTTGAATTATTTTTGAACTAGGCAAGGAAGGTTTTTATATTTGACGAAGATATGACCCAAAGAATTTATGAGATTTTTTTGGGAATTTTGGGAATGACAGAAATATAGGTTGCTTCACAACCTAGGGCAAAAACTGCCACATGGACATGACACATAGGCAAAACTGATGAGGTGGCGCCTAGTCATAGCAACCCACCACAATTTACAAGGCTATGACCATCTATATTGGTCGTTAACAACTAGAAATAAGGCAGCGGACTAGCGCTGTTTGCTTTATGACCATTTCCTCTAATGAAATTATGACCTTTCTGACCAAAATGGTCGTTATGGTTTAGGGTTTAGAGCCCCCTAGACAGCTTTTGACCAATTGGTCTAAAATGGTCATAAATTTATGACCAATTCTTCGAGGGTCACTGACAGAAGGTCATAAGTTGACATATTTCTTGTAGTGGTTGAGGAGGCCAAAAGGACGACCGTGGAAGACTAGAATCAAATCTAGTGCTGAAGGTGCTGGCCTTGGCCCTAGGAAAAGGAAGTGCAAGCGTTGCGGAGGCTTCGGCCACATAGCGAGAATTTGCAAAAATCCAGTTGACCCAGCATTTGGAGAAAATGAGGCTGACCTACATGCTGGAGATGCCCCTTTTGTGGCCGGAGAAGGCGACCTTGAGCCATCTGTGGTTGCAAGTTCTGTGGGGTAACTCCAAAACCTGCGCTTTCTATATTTCAACATCCATGGCTACATTGCTACATCATGCATTTTCAACATTCTGTCCTATAATCTGAGTCGTCAAAGACTAATTTTACTTTCCACTTCCAAATAATTTGAATACATGTAAGCTATGACTATATTCTGTACAAATTGATGCTTTATATTTCCATTTTTTTGCAACATGACCAACTTCTATACAGCTCAAGGAAAAGCGTGAAGAAGAAAACAGAGAAGAAACCAATAAAAGGAAGAACAAGGAAGATGAACATTCAACCAGAACTAAAGGTTCCAGAAGTGGATCTGCTACATCTCCCATGCATACCCGAGTTACACACAAATCACCAGACAGCCCTGCCCAAAACACAAGAAGCAAAAAGAGGCTGCACATGTGAACATTTGTGTGATTGTGACCTTATAAGATTGTGAACCTGGACCTGTTTATTTTGAACCTTATGTTGAGAATTTGGACCTTTTACTTCAAACTAGCAAGTGGATGTTATTCGACCTTAATGTATGTTTGTGAACCTGAGACACTTTGTGTGCTGAAAATCCAGGAAATGAACATTATGTTTGCTTGTGTGCTGGATGTTTTCAACCTTATGTACATGCGTCATGGTAAATTTATTTTTTAGAGAAATTTAGAGAACCATTTGTTGCTGCTGTTGCGTGTACAACTTGAGTTTACTTGGTTTTTAATAGCTATGCCAAGATATCACGTAAGGATATGTAGCATATCTCCATTCATTAGTCAACTAATGACCTTGGGTGTAGTGGCTAGCTCGTGCGAGCGCATCCCAGAGGTCTGGGGTTCGAACCCCTCTACTGCCTATTTTTTCATCCTAAAAATTATTTCCCTGCCCCTGACATGTCAGGCCCACAGTTCGGGAAGAAATGGAGCCAGGGGAATTTAGGTCATCTAGCACGGTCAACGAGCCTTTGACTGACGGTAACGTGAGAAAATGGCATTTTTTAGTGTGGCTCTAATGGAAGAGGGGCCAGCGGCATTTTTGAGCAGTGAAACATTTTAATGGCAAAAGTGAGTAGTGTGGCACAACTAGTGGCAAAAGTGATAAAAACCCATTTTATTTAACTACAAAGTTGGTTGAAAATATTGAGAAGGTCTCTTTGACATCCTTCTGAGCTTCTCGAATCTTTCCTAACAATGTAGACTGAACTTCCATTGTTGCAACAAAACCTCTAGGGACAATCTCCAATCGAAGTTCCCTAAGATCCTCTGCCAACTCCTTTAGCAACCCTGCGCTTATGAGTGTGTTGGCATAACTCTTCCAGCTCAAAGCGTCTGCTACGACGTTGGCCTTGCCTGGATGATAGTGAAGCTTCATGTCATAATCCTTTATAAGCTCCAACCATCTCCTATTCCTAAGTTTCAACTCCTTCTGTGTGAAAATGTACTTCAAACTCTTATGGTCAGTGTATACATCACAATGGTTTCCAATAAGATAATGTCTCCAAGTCTTCAACGGATGCACTACGGCAGCCAACTCCAAATCATGCGTGGCATAATTTAAATCATGCGGTTCCAGTTGTCGTGAGGCATACGAAACAACTCTTCCGTCCTACATCAGTACTCCTCCAAGTCCTAAGCGAGAGGCGTCGCAATACACTTGGAAATCCTTGCGTATATCCGGCAGAATCAGTACTAGGGCTGTAGTCAGACGTTTCTTTAACTCCTGAAAACTCGCTTCACATTCTTCCGTCCATTTCAATTTGGTATCCTTCTTCAATAGCTCTGTCCTTGGCTTCAAAGTCTTCGAAAAATTCTCAATGAATCTCTGGTAGTATCCTGCGAGTCCAAGAAAACTGCGGATCTCGCTAACTGAAGTGGGTACCAACCATTCAGTGACTGACTGAACCTTGGTGGGGTCTACTGCTATACCTTCTCCTGATATAACATGTCCAAGGAATCCAACTTCTTTCAACCAAAACTCACATTTGCTGAACTTGGCATACAACTGATGTTCCCTGAGTTTCTCGAGAACTAAACGCAAATGTTCCTTGTGCTCCTCTTCATTCCGAAATGATCTTAGTTGTCTGATATCTTGTACTTCTTGGAGTGGTCTCATCAGTCGAATCCTCGTGGTCAAAAAGGGAAAGGGGTATATTCTCACTAAAAGAATTTTTTTAAATAAGCTCAGAAGAGAAGAGAGGTAAAAGATCCTTTTGAAAAGAAAATTTTAGAGAAAATATTTCCTATGGGCTTGCCAATTTCTAGGGGTCACGTCCTACAGTCAAGATGTGCTCTGGTACCATCTTGTAGCGATCCGACCTCAGACGGTCAAGTCTCTGTGCTTCAGTGTCATCCCTGGATCGATAATGCTGATGCACACAGTACTCGAAGGATTTATAACAGAGTAGCAATCACACACTTATTACATCGAATGTCTCAAAAGAGAACTTATTACAATAAATATGGCTTAAGGCCATCTAATATGATAACAGCAGAAGGCTTGGAAGATAAAGTGAGTCCATCAACTCCAACGGCATAGCTGAGCTGCACGGCAACAACCTAACGAACCTTACTCCTCGTCTGAAAAGTCTGCAACATAATACGTTGCAGCCCGAAAATGGGTCAGCACATGGAATATGCTGGCAATATAACACAGTAGAGCAAGAACTGAATAATGCTATCACTACATGCATATTTGGCTGGTGGAAAGCTCTATGGTTAAAGTTTTGCGAAAAGCCAATTTTTCCCTACTACAAAGGAATATATTTTATTTAACTACAAAGTTGGTTGAAAATATTGAGAAGGTAAACCACCTCTCAATCCCAATTAAAAGTAATCATTAACAACCCAAAAAATTAATTATGAAGTGATGAGATCAACATGATAATCCAAGAACCAGATACTCAAGATGTACATAACCAGGGACACGACTAACCATGTACACTCTGCAGAGGTTTGCGTACTTTTCCCCACAAGACTCGATCTCCTCCATTGGATTTCTTGCACTACATGGTGTTTGAGAAACGGATGACCGAGACACGGTCTTTCGGAAGCATTAACTCTAACCCCGGGTAGACTGTACCAACCTACATCCCCTACATCCGCTAGCCTACCACTTGAAGAGGTCATGCAACTTAATCAACTATGCTAGAGCCCATAATAGCTTGTGGCTGCACACATAAGTTTCTAGCATGAATAATATTATGATCTCTTTGAGCCTGGGTGGAAAACCATAGGATGATCACACGGGTTCCCCAGGATCTCTTAGGACAACACTTGTATATCCCCAGGTGTCCGGGCAAGTCCACTGGTATATCCCTAGGGTGCCCCAACCAATCCACCCAGATGTGTATTAAAGTAGCCACCTTAAGTTAAACCTTAGTTAACAATAATCTCTCACATCTTTCATGAATTCTCTCAAACCAATCCACGTCTACGAGCATAGCATAGCAGTATAAGCATAACGTAGAAGTAACCACCAAGGTTTGAATGCAGGGCAATAGGTTCCTACCTCATCAGCTACTTCCCAATACCCACATGTTATCAAATCCTAACCATGCAATGTTTGAGGGTGAAACTAATGCATAAAAACTGGGTATGAAAGGGATATGATCAAAGTGTTACTTGGCTTGCTGATGATCCGCAAAACCTAGAGACTCGTAGTAGCACGCTTCGCACTCCGGGTGTTCTATCACAAACGAACAATAGCATACATAAGCAATCAAGCAAAGGCGCACGGGTAAAACTCGAATATGAAAATCTAACCAGAAAGTTCAACTTAAGTACTCCGATTTGCAAAAAGAATCAAATCAAACGGACCAACGAAACTCAAACTGCGAAGGAAACAATATCCTATTACTAATCTCGACTAAAGTCAAATTTTACTATATCAAAATCTTGTTCAAGTTGGTTAAACGGGAAGAGGGTTTCGAGACGAAGATCTAGGCGCTTGAATCACCTGATTCCGATAAACGAGCGAAAAGATAAAGTAAAACGAAAATCGAATCAGAAATCACGATCGAAAATAATCACGGAAAATCCGAAAAAAGAAAAACTGACGAATAGGCTAACGAACGAAAGTTCGCTGTCTGTGGCTAACGAATGAATACCGTTCGTTAAAATGAACGTACAAGTAACTAAACCGAGAAAAAAACTAAAACTGATCTATTCTAAAAAAACGAAACCTAGGGTTTTCTAAAAAACCGAATCGGTTTTAAAATAAAACCGAACGACGACGACGGCGGCGTATACCTCCGGCGAGGCGGGGCGGCTCCGGCGGGGTTTGGTTGTGGCGGCGCGGCTCCGGGGTGGCGGCGAGGCGGCGGTGGGGCGACGACGAGGCGCGGTGAGGTGGCGAGGTGCGGCGGCGCGATGGCGGTTTGGGGTGGCGGGGCTCCGGCAGGCGGCGGCGGAGGGCGGTGGCTGCGGCGACTTGGGGTCCCGAGGGGCCCTGAGCTCGGCTTATAAAGGGGGGGGGGCGGAGGCGGCTTGGGCGAGGGGGCACGGCGGTGGCGCGCGTGTCTGGCTCGACTCGCCCGGCGATGTCGGTGGCGGCGCGGGGCTTGGGCCGGCCGACTCGGTTGGGCTTCGGCCTAGTCGGGCGCTGAAGTTCTTTTTAAACAGATTCCGCCGAAAATAAATCCTAGAAAAATAAATAACAATCTAAAAATGCCAAAATAAATTTTCACCGTCTAAATAAAATATTTAGAACAAGATGAACATTTTCTTGGCCCTAAAATGCAATTTTGAAAACGTGCAATTTTTTTAATGCAAATAAAATTGCAATAAATTCTGAATAAAAGCAAATATTTGATTTCAATATTTTTCAGCCATATTTCATTTATTTTGGATAAGTCATATTATCTCCTCTCATATATTTTAACATGAAATATTTTCGGAGAGAAAAATAATTTAAAACCAAAAAAATCCTCGTTTCAATATTTTATAAAATTAAAATATGAAAACAGTGAAATCCCCAACTCTCTCTCCGAGAGTCCTTGAGTTGCTTAGGATTTTGAGGATCGAGCCAAAATGCAATAAAATATGATATGCAATGATGACCTAATGTATAACATTCGAAATTGAAAATTTGGGATGTTACAAACTTACCCCCCTTAAGATGAATCTCGCCCTCGAGATTCAGGTTGGCTAGAAAATATGTGTGGGTGGTCTTTGCGAAGATCATCCTCTTGTTCCCAGGTGGCTTCGTCCTCAGTATGGTGGCTCGACTGAACTTTGCAAAACTTAATAACCTTGCTGCTGGTAACCCGACTGGCAAACTCGAGAATCTTGACTGGTTTCTCCTCATAAGTCAAATCATTGTCCATCTGAATCGCTTCCAGCGGTACTGTATCTCTCAGAGGAATGTCAGCCATCTCTGCGTGACACTTCTTCAACTGAGAAACGTGGAACACATCGTGAACTCCTCACAATCCTTCGGGGAATTCCAACTTATAAGCAACTTCTCCCATACGTTCCAGAACGCGATATGGTCCCACAAAGCGTGGCACTAACTTGCCCATAACTCCAAAGCGCTTAACTCCTCGGAGTGATGATACTCGTAGATCCTCTCTGTCTCCGATTTCATAGACTACCTCCTTGCGTTTTGAATCTGCATAACTCTTCTGTCGGGACTGAGCTACCTACAGTCTATCTCTAATCAATTTAACCTTCTCTTCTGATTCCTTAATCAAATCTGGTCCAAACAACTGACGGTCTCCAACTTCATCCCACAACAATGGTGTCCTGCACCTCCTTCCGTACAAGGCTTCGAAAGGTGCCATCTTCAAACTGCCCTGGTAACTACTTTTGTATGAGAACTCTGCGTAGGGCAAGTTGTCATCCCAACTAGATCCATAATCTAGTGCACAAGCTCTCAACATATCCTCCATAATCTGGTTGACTCTCTAGGTCTGTCCATTTTTTTGCGGGTGCAAAGCTGTACTGAACTCCAGTCCGGTTCCCAAAGTTTCATGCAACTGATTCCAAAACTTTGAGGTAAACTAGGTTCCTCTATCTGATACAATGGTCCTTGGAACTCCATGCAAACATATGATCCTGGTCATGTATATCTTGTCCAACTTGGCACTTGTATATGTGGTTTTCACTGGGATAAAGTGAGCTACTTGGTCAAGCCATCAACTACTACCCATATAGAATCATATCCTTATTCGGTCCTGGGCAATCCGGTGATGAAATCCATGCCAAGCTTATCCCACTTCCATTTGGGTATCGGCATAGGCTGTAACAATCCGGCTGGCTTTTGATGTTTTGCCTTCACCCTCTGACATACATCACATACGGCTACATACTCGGCAATATCCTTCTTCATACCAATCCACCAAAAACGTTCCTTTAAATCCACATACATCTTGGTGTTTCTGGGGTGTATCGAGTATGGTGAGTCATGAGCCTCTTGAAGTATTAACTTCCTAATCTCTGTGTTATTGGGCACATAAACACAATCCTCAAACCACAAGGTGTCGTGTTCATCCTCACGAAAACCTTTGGCCTTTCCTTTGCTCATTCTCTCTTTTATCTCGGCGATCTCTTTGGCATCCTTCTGAGCTTCTCGAATCTTTCCTAACAATGTAGACTGAACTTCCATTTTTGCAACAAAACCTCTAGGGACAATCTCCAATCGAAGTTCCCTGAGATCCTATGCCAACTCCTTTGGCAACCCTGCGCTTATTAGTGTGTTGGCATAACTCTTCCGGCTCAAAGCGTCTGCTATGACATTAGCCTTGCCTGGATGATAGTGAAGCTTCATCTCATAATCCTTTATAAGCTCCAACCATATCCTCTGCCTAAGGTTCAGCTCGTTCTGTGTGAAAATGTACTTCGAACTCTTATGGTCAGTGTATACATCGCAATGGTTTCTGTAAGTGCATCTAGTGCCACCCCTAGTTGGTTTTGGAGTATTGACGACAAACCTAGTTGAGGGACTAATGTGTTTGTGAGAATTGCAGGATAACATAGGTAGAAGTCCCTCATTGATTCGGTTTTCCTACCAGAGATGGCCCCTAAAAATGTATGAAAACATTGAAGTCAAAGGTGGTATATGAAGATACTCACATTGAAGACTATGACAAGAGAAGACACCACATGAAGACTATGGAGCTCGAAGACTTAGATCTTTCGTAGTTCTTTTCTTTTGGGTTGAGTCATAGGAACCACCGTACTGTTAAGTGGGGTCCAAGAGAACCAGTCAGAATGACTGAAGTGATGCCTAACCAAAACCTATGTCTTCGAGTGAAGACTTTGAGAGCGAATCTTGTCCAGAGTCGGACAAGTCAGCTTTGCTTGTAGCCCAAGTAAAGTTGCCGTGTGAGTTTGAAATCTAACCGTTGGAACACGTGTCAGTTCCTTAGTGACCCAGGGTCATTTCGGACAAATCAGGTCGGGTTGCCAAGTGGCTATAAATAGCCCACCCCCTACAACCATAAACAGTTGGCTGCTCAGATTGAAAGTACGGCTTTTGTCGTTTGAGAGCAACCCACCTCGAAGCCTTTGAGAGAGAATTCCTTGCAAGGATAAAGCCCTAACCACCCAGAGCCAGAGAATTGGGCATCACTTAAGTCTTCTTGTCTGTGTGATCTGAAGACTTATTACACTTGAGGACTGTGCATCCTCCAGCCGGTTAGGCGTCGCGTTCTGAGCATCCAAGAGACATTGTGGATTGCTGGTGAACGAAGTCTGTGAAGGTTTGGGAGTCTACCTTGAAGACTTACCAGAGTGATTGGGCGAGGTCTGTGTGACCTTAGCTCAAGGGGAATACGGTGAGGACTGGGTGTCCTGAGCTGCGTGTTCAGGACTGGGTGTCCGGGACTGTGTGTCCTAAGGTTTAAATACCTAGCCCCAACCAGACGTACAGTTGTCACAGCAACTGGAACTGGTCCAACAAATCATTGTCTTCAACGAGTCATGGTTTCATCTTCACTTCCCTTTACTTACTGTTACTCTTGTGAAGTCATTGTATGCATGCACTATCTTTTGTCTTCACTGAGTGACTGCGTGTTCTGTCTGGCTTCATAATATCTTCCTACCTGATCCTTACTACATTGCTGCTATTAAGTCATTGTGCTTTCACTCTATTGAATACTTGACTATGGCTTGCCTAGTGTAGTCTACCTTCCGCTGCAGGGTGATAGGTTTATATTTTATCGTTTGTCTTCATAACTTCCACGTTTTGAAGACTTTCATAAAAATCGCCTATTCACCCCCCTCTAGTCGATATAACGCACTTTCAGTTTCCAATAAGATAATGTCTCCAAGTCTTCAACGCATGCACTACGGCAGCCAACTCCAAATCATGCGTGGCATAATTTAACTCATGCGGTTTCAGTTGTCGCGAGGCATATGAAACAACTCTTCTGTCCTACATCAGTACTCCTCCAAGTCCTAAGCGAGAGGCGTCGCAATACACTTGGAAATCCTTGCGTATATCCGGCAGAATCAGTACTGGGGCTGTAGTCAGACGTTTCTTTAACTCCTGAAAACTCGCTTCACATTGTTCCGTCCATTTAAATTTGGTATCCTTCTTCAATAGCTCTGTCATTGGCTTCACGTCTTGGAAAAATTCTCAATGAATCTCCGGTAGTATCCCGCGAGTCCAAGAAAACTGCGGATCTCGCTAACTGAAGTGGGTACTAACCATTCAGTGACTGACTGAACCTTGGTGGTGTCTACTGCTATACCTTCTCCTGATATAACATGTCCAAGGCATCCAATTCTTTCAAACCGAAACCCTAGGAAAGAGGGTGTTGGGTTCGAAGGAAAATGAATGCAGATGGTTCTTACTGGAAACCTGAGCAGTACCCCAAAACCATGTGGGTTGCTGCAAAGGAACCTTCAGCAGATCCATCCAATCTATCTGGCTTCACTTGTGCTAACCCCATTATCATTGATGAATCCTTTGATGCAAACTATATACTGTTTAAGAATCAGAATGGTGAAGTGTTTGCCAGGTACATTGGTACTAACTGCAGGAATGGACCGCCTATGAAGAAGATCTGAGTTCCGAAAAGGTGTCTGGAGAATCTTCCTCTGAATGTCATCATGACACCTCACATGAAGAAGACAAACCTCAGACCAAAGGCTTCATACGGTCCAAAGGCTTCATACAGACAGAGACTCACCTGAGTCGCACTAACGCAAATGTTTTGCAGGGAAACCATACTCAGGCATATGAATATGAGAGCGGTTCATCAAACCGCCATGTTCATAAGACCAAGAACTATTCTGCTTATTCTTATGAGTACTATTGTCCTGCAAGACTGTTTGCTAGGGCTTCAAAGCCAAAATTCTCAGATGCTGCACTTAGACTTATTGCTTCTAAGCCACCCTTGAAGATGTGGGTGGCTAAGAAAGCTTAACTCTCTTTTGCAGGGAAAGGTCTCCAGCAGAAAACCAAAATCGTCTGACGCTATTGCTGGGGACCTTAAACATCTTGTAGGGCGCAAGATCAAATGCCGAATGGTCTTACTATGTACTTCGTTCCTGAATGCTTGCTACTCTCCCTATTCAGTCCTAATCTGGATCTAAGTTTTCATAACCCTGGTTCGTCAAATGTTTTTGCTTCACAATTCTCTTCGTGAAGCCTATCCCCCTAACTGCACTGTAGGGTACGACACCAGCGTCTTCAGAATGGATTATTGATAGTGGGTGTACCAATCACATGACTGGCAAAAGAAGCCTTCTTATGGACTCAACCTTACGTCCATCCGACAAGAGTCACATCACATTTGCTGACACTGGTAAAAGTAAGGTATTGGGTCTAGGTAGAGTTGCAATCTCAAAGGATCAACACATGGATAAAGTCATGCTTGTTGAATCCCTTGGCTTCAACTTAATGTCTGTCTCAATGCTTTGCGATTTGAACATGATCGTAATATTTGGAAAAATATCGTTGCCTTGTACTAATGGAATCTGACAAGTCTCTAGTGTTTGAAGGGTATCGAAAGATGATTTGTACTGGTAGATTTCTCAGCAGGACCACAGCTTGCAGTATGTCTTCTAGCAAAAGCTTCAGAATGCTGGCTTTGGGCATCGGAGGCTAGGGCATGCTGGCATGAGGAACCTCCACACCCTTGCAAAGAAGAAGCATGTCATAGGCATCGAAGGGGCGTCAAGTTCAAGAGAGATCACTTATGCGGTGCCTGTGAAGCAGGGAAGATGACAAGGGCAAAACATCCTCGAAGACAATCATGACCACTACTCGACCCTTCGAACTGCTTCACATGGATCTTTTCGGTCCCACTCATACTCAACTTTTACTACTACTGCTTGCCTCTATGGCTTTCGTTCATTGTTGATGTTATAGATATACTTGGGTGCACATAATCCTCTACAAGACTGAAGTGTAGGATGTCTTCAGACGCTTCGCCAATCGAGCTATGAACAATTGGCGCCAAGATAAAGCACATCAGAAGTGACAATGGCAACTGAATTCAAGAACACTGGCCTTGATACATATCTTGATACCTTGGGCATCACACATGAATTCTCAGCCTGTACACGCCAGCAGAATGGCGTCGTCGAACGCAAGAATAGAACACTCATTGAGATGGCCCGAGACGATGCTATGAATACAAGACTCCAAGAAAATTCTGGCCTGAAGCCATTGATACTGCATGCCATACAATCAATCGTGTTTATCTTCACAAGCTTCTGAACAAGACATCTTATGAACTCCTTACTGGCAAGAAGCCAAATGTCAGTTACTTCAGAGTATTTGGCGCAGGTGCTGGATCAAGGATCCACATCACACTTCAAAAGTTTGCACCAAAAGCACATGAAGGGTTTTATGCTTGGATATGGAAAGGATTCACTCCTACAGAGTCTTCAATCTCTTTCATATACAAAGTGGTTGAAACAGTGGATGTGCGGTTCGATGAGACCATACGGTTCACAAAGAGAGCAAGCCAAATGTGCTAGATGAAGTTCCATCCAGTGAATCAATCAAGCTAATGGGAACTGGAGAAATATACCTTCTGAAGCTCATCCTGAAGAAGAACTTATCATCTCAGCACCTGATCAACATGAAGACAATGCTCAGCCTGAAGACATTCCTTCTAACAACGACAATGATCAGCAAGAGCAAAGTCTTCGCCCTGTACATCCTCGCGTTGCCAATGAAGTGCAGATTGAAAGAATAATTGATAGCATCAATGCACGGTCCACTCACTCGTTCAAGGGCAACTCAGCTAGCAAATTTTTGTGGGCACTTCGCATTCGTCTCAATAATCAGAACCCAAGAAAGTTGAAGAAGCCTTCATGGAACCTGAATGGATTCAAGCTATGCAAGAAGAGCTTCAACAGTTTGAGCTGAATAATGTATGGGAACTGGTTAAGCGTCCTGATCCTCGGAAGCACAATATAATAGGCACCAAATGGATATATCGCAACAAGCAAGATGAGCATGGTCAAGTTGTCAGAAACAAAGCTCGTCTCGTTGCTCAAGGATATACTCAAGTGGAAGGGATTGACTTCGATGAAACATTTGCTCCTGTGGCTAGACTTGAAGCCATACGCATACTGCTGGCCTATGCAAATCATCATAACATACTTCTATATCAAATGAATGTGAAGAGCGCCTTTCTCAATGGCAAGATTGAAGAAGAAGTGTATGTTGCACAACCGC
>NC_053027.1:334984734-335016089 GCF_003073215.2 Triticum urartu | reverse complement strand
TGTATAACATTCCAAATTGAAAATTTGGGATGTTACAAACCTACCCCCCTTAAGATGAATCTCGCCCTCGAGATTCGGGTTGGCTGGAAAATAGGTGAGGGTGGTCTTTGAGCAAATCTTCTTCTCTCTCCCAGGTGGCTTCATCCTCTGAATGGTGGTTCCACTGAACTTTGCAAAACTTGATAACCTTGCTGCGAGTAACTCTACTGGCAACATCGAGAATCTTGACTGGCTTCTCCTCATATGTTAGGTCATCCTTTAACTGAATCGCTTCTAATGGCACTGTATCTCTTAGCGGTACCTCCGCCATCTCGGCGTGACATCTCTTCAGCTGAGAAACATGAAATACATCATGAACTCCTGAGAGTCCCTCTGGTAATTCCAACTTATACGCGACTTCTCCCATACGTTTCAAGATCTTAAACGGTCCAACGAAACGCGGTGCTAACTTTCCCTTAACTCCAAAGCGCATAACTCCTCGAAGTGGGGATACTCGAAGGTAAACTCTGTCTCCGGTTTCGTAAACTGTCTCCTTGCGTTTAGAATCTGCATAGCTCTTCTGCCTGGACTGGGCTACCTTGAGCCTATCGCGAATCAACTTAACCTTCCGTTCAGACTCCTTAATCAAATCTGGTCCAAAGAATTGACGGTCTCCAACTTCGTTACTGTTGTCATGGAACGAAACTGTTATCTGATATGATACTCCTCGGAACTCCATGCAAACAAATGATTCTAGTCATGTATATCTTTGCCAACTTAGCACTGGTGTAAGTGGTCTTAACTGGAATGAAATGTGCTACCTTCGTCAAACGATCAACTACTACCCATATCGAGTCATATCCGGCTTTTGTCCTGGGTAGCCCTGTGATAAAATCCATGCCTATCTTATCCCACTTCCATTCGGGTATCGGCAGTGGTTGTAACAATCCTGCTGGCTTTTGATGTTCTGCTTTTACTCTCTGACATACGTCACAAACTGCTACATACGCTGCAATATCCTTCTTCATTCCGGTCCACCAGAATGTTTCCTTTAAATCCAAATACATCTTGGTATTCCCTGGGTGAATCGAATATGGTGAATTATGTGCCTCCTGCAAAATCAACTTCCTGATCTCCGGGTCATTGGGCACATAAACACGGTCCTCAAACCATAGGGTATCGTGCTCATCCTCACGAAATCCCTTTGCTTTTCCTTTGCTAAGTTTCTCCTTTATAGCAGCAATCTCCTTGTCAGATTTCTGAGCTTCTCTGATCTTATCCATCAATGTTGATTGAATCTCCAATGCTGCTACATAGCCTCTCGGAACTATTTCCAAACATAGCTCACGAAGGTTTTCTGCTAATTCCTTTGGTATTTTCCCCGTCACTAGGGTATTGACATGGCTCTTACGGCTCAATGCGTCAGCTACTACATTAGCCTTTCCGGGATGGTAATGCAATCTCATGTCATAATCCTTGATGAGCTCCAACCATCTTCTTTGTCAGAGGTTCAACTCCTTCTGCGTGAAAATGTACTTCAAACTCTTGTGATCCATCTACACCTCACAATGATTTCCAATGAGGAAATGTCTCCACGTTTTCAACGCATGCACTATGGCTGCTAACTCCAAATCATGCGTGGCATAATTCAACTCATGAGGCTTCAGTTGTCGTAATGCATACGAAACAACTCTCCCTTCCTGCATAAGCACTGCTCCAAGTCCTCGACGTGAAGCGTCGCAATACACCTCATAATCCTTGGTCTGATCTGGCAAAATCAATACCGGTGGGGTAACCAAACGTTTCTTCAACTCCTGGAAACTAGCCTCACACTCCTCAGTCCATTTGAACTTAGTTTCCTTCTTCAACAACTCTGTCATAGGCTTCGCAATTTTTGAGAAATTCTCAATAAATCTCCGGTAGTATCCTGCGAGTCCAAGAAAACTCCGGATCTCTCCAACTGTGGTTGGTGCTTCCCATTCGGTTACGGTCTCAACCTTTGTGGGGTCAACTGCTATACCTTCTCCGGATATAACGTGTCCGAGGAATCCAACTTCCTTCAACCAAAACTCACATTTGCTGAATTTGGCATATAACTGATGTTCCCTTAGTTTCTCCAAAACCAAACGCAAATGTTCCTTATGCTCTTCTTCATTCTTTGAATAAACCAAAATGTCATCGATGAACACTACGACGAACTTATCCAAAAACTCCATAAACACTTTGTTCATCAGGTTCATAAAATAGGCAGGTGCGTTAGTCAATCCAAATGACATAACGGTATACTCATACAGTCCATATCTTGTGGTGAATGCTGTCTTAGGTATGTCCTGCTCTCGAATCTTCAACTGATGGTACCCTGATCGCAAATCGATCTTGGAAAACACTTTAGCTCCTTGCAATCGATCAAACAGATCATTAATCATTGGCAGTGGGTACTTGTTCTTGATGGTTACTTCATTCAATCCCCGATAATCTACAACCATCCTTAATGATCCATCCTTCTTTTCCACTAGAAGTACAGGTGATCCCCAAGGTGAAGAACTTGGGCGAATGTAACCTTTATCCAATAACTCCTTAATCTGATTCTTAATTTCCGCCAAATCCTTTGCTGGCATCCTATATGGTCGCTTCGATATTGGGCCTGTTCCTGGCAATAACTCAATCAAAAACTCAATGTCTCTATCCGGTGGCATGCCTGGCAATTCCTCAGGAAATACATCAGGAAAATCCTGTACCACTGGTACTTCCTCCTGCACAACTCCTGTTAGGCAATTCACTTGTGTCCTGTTTGGCACATGCCGGGATACATACTTGATCCTTCTTCCTTCTGGTGTAGTAAGCAAAATTGTCTTACTGGCGCAATCGATGTTTCCTCCATACATCGACAGCCAATCCATACCAAGAATCACATCCAGACCTTGGGATTCCAGAATAATTAAATCCGTTGGGAATACATGCCTTCCTATACTCAATGGTACTTGGAAACATCCTTGTCTGGCCATGTATTCTACTCCTGGCAAGCTTACTAGCATAGGTGTTTTAAGGGCTTGGGTTGGAGGCATCTGAGGGTTTAGAAAAGACGAGAATTAAGAATAGAGGGGGTCTAAAGGGAAAACACTACCCATATGCTCATGAGGCAAATGCACACAAAATCACTTCAATCAATCAAGCAAGGGCTTACAAACGGTCTATCTATCGCAAAAGTGCTCGACTATAATGTGTTTACATGGGGGGAATACTACTACTATCTGGTGGTCATCTAGAAATTTGAACCGGTGGAAGACTCCATGATATCTACTCTAGCTTCGTCTTCAAAGTCGGGTTCACTTGGATCCGAATTGGTGTCGTCGATGATGATGTAGTTGTCCGGACATGCGACGTACTTGTCGTCCTCCTGGGATGCTAACTTGCTCTTGAGTTCTTCAATCTCCTGCTTAAGATCGCAATTGTGCCTTGCTAGAGCTACGATCTCGTCCATGTAGTCCTTGCGTGTAGACTTTAGTTCTCCTTCTAGCTCAATGATCCTTGCCTTCGCATTCTTCAACTCTACCATATCATTGCACATCTGGTTCTCGTGGCGTCGAATGTGCTGGTTTAACTCCTGGATGAAAGATGCAATGGATCTATCCTTCTTGGTGCTGACTAACTCCCATTGTTCATCACGGCATCCGCAAATCTGGTACATAGTGTCCTTGAGGTCTTCTTGATAAACTTCTCCAATGCGTCCTATGGTGATATGAGCTGCCATGCTCCTTCCTAGACTCCAGGTTGGTGCATTGAAAACACTATCTATGGCTTCGTGATTGGCGCGAATGTTCTTCCCGGAACGTGAGCTTGAATCTTCCAGCGCTCCTCTTCAGGCAGGGTGGCGTTGAAGGTTCCCGTGAAGCTTGGTAATCCAATGTTCAGGTACTTGGTGACTTCCTTCAGGTGAAATCCAAATGGTGTGCCTTCATCCGGTTGAGCGTACTTAATCTTCGCGTGCGTCATAGTAGAAAAGATGAGGAGTTAGAAAATGAGAAGAGAAGAGTGATCTATGGCTTTAAATTAGTGGTCGTGTCCTACAGTCAGCGTGTGCTCTGATACCATCTCTGTAGCGACCTGACCCGAATGGATCACGTCTACTGTGCTACGGTGTCATCCCTAGATCAGTAATGCTGACACCACACAGTACATCGAGGTTTTATAGCAGAGTTGCAATCACACACTTATTACATCGATGGCTCAAAAAAGAAATAAATATGGCAGAAGCCATATAATATCGATAACAGCGGAAGACTCGGAAGATAAATGGGTCCATCAACTCCAGCGGCATCACTGAGTATAGAACCACGACCTAAACACCTCAATCGTCGTCTGAAAAGTCTGCAACATTAACGTTGCAGCCCGAAAATGGGTTAGCACATGGAATATGCTGGCAAAGTAACACATAGAGAGTAATGGAATGAAACAGCTATACTACATGCATATATGGCTGGTGGAAAGCTCTATGGTTACAGTTTTGCGTAAAGCCAATTTTTCCCTACTGCAAAGGAATAAATTTTATTTACTATCATGGTGGTTGTGAAACATTGAGAATGGTTGACAGCATTCTCAATCCCAATTAAAAGTAATTAAAACCCAATAACATTAATTAGAAGTAACATGTTGAGATTCACAATGATATTCAAGTACTAGATACTCAAGTTGTCCATAACCGGGGACACGGCTAATCATGATTAGTTTGTTACTCTGCAGAGGTTTGCGCACTTTTCCCCACATGACTCGATCGCCTCCGTTTGTTTTCTCGCACTACATGGTGTTTGAGAAACGGATGACCGAGACATAGTCTTTCAGAAGCACTAGCACCTTACTTGTGGGGTAGACCGGTACACCTACATCCCCTACATCTGCTAGTCCACCCCGTAAGAGTTCGCACAACTTAGTCAACTATGCCAGAGCCCATAATGGCATGTGGCTGCACACGGAAGTTTCTAGCATGAAAGATCTTATGATCCCTTTGAGCCTGGGTGGCGGTCCAAAAAAAATTGGCAAGTCCTAATAGACATCAGGTGCCTCAATCCACCCAGATGTGTGTTTAAGTTGCCACCTTAGATAAACCATTAAAATTATCAATCTCACATCTGTCATGGATATCACTCACCCAATCCACGTCTACTAGCATAGCATGGCAATATAAGCAAACGTAGAGTAACTCCCAAAGGTTTCATAATAATACAGGTAATAGGTACTACCTCATCTACTTCCCATCCCACAATTTAATTAGATCCTAATCATGCAATGTGTGAGGATTGATCTAATGCAATAAAACTGGGTTGTAGAAAAGGTATGATCAAAGTGTTACTTGCCTTGCTGATGATCCGCGAGTCCTAGGGTTTCGAAGTAACAAGCGGCGCAATCCGGGTAATCTATCATAGACAAACAACAAGCATACAATAAGTACTCATCTAATGCACAGGTAAAACTCGAACAAGAGAACGAACCAGGTAGTTCAACTTAAGAACTCCGGTTGCAAAGAAAGAACGAAAAACAAACGGCGGAAGAAAACAACTCGGTTCTAGCAAGTTGAAACTAGGTCAAAATTTTACTGTAGCAAAAACTTGTTCAAGTTGATTAGACGGAACGGCGGTTTCGAGACGAAACTCCAGGCGCTTGAATCACCTGATTCCGATAAACGAGCGGAAAAATAGACTAGGAAGAAGATCAGATCTGAGATCGCGATCGCGGAATAAATCCGACGAAGAGAAAAAGAAGAACGGTTAAACGAATGGACGTCGTTAAACTAGAAGAATCCGGTGATCACGTTCGTTAGGACGAACGGTCCGGCGAACGGTCCAAAGGCAACTAAATCGGAGAAGAAAACGAATCCGATCTAGGGTTTCGGAGAAGAAAAACCGATCGAAAAACTGATCTAGAAAACCGGAACGGTTTAGAGAAGAAAAGAATCGGAACGATTAGAAGAGAACGATCCGAGGAAAAGAATAGATGTAGCGCGGGGCTACCTTGGCGAGGTCTCCGGTGAACGGGGCTCCGGCGGCGTCGGCGTAGGGCGGCGGCGTGGGCAAGGTGCGGCGGCGGCGCGGGTGTGGGGCGGCGGCGGCAAGGTGCGGCGGCGGCGCGGGGTGTGGGGTGGCGGCGCGGGTGAGGCGGCGGCGGCGGCGGCGAGGTGCGGCGGCGGCGCGGGGTGTGGGGTGGCGGCGCGGGTGAGGCGGCGCGGCGGCGGTGACGCAGGGCGCGGTGTGATGCGGCGCGGCGGCGGTGCAAGGCGCGGTGTGGAGGAGAGCTTTGATTTGATGTGTTTAGAGGGGGGGTGCTTGGGTATTTATATTGGGGAGGGGAGGGGTTTACTTGGGGTAGAGGACAAGGAATTAGAATAGGAGTAGGAAAGATCTAGAAAATAAACGGAGTAGGACTAAAGAAAACGAAATAAGGAAAAGGGGACAAGGGGGCGCCCTAGAATCCTAAAAGGATTCGGTCCTAGCAAGAGGCGGCGGCGGCCGACCGGCTCCTGGCTCGGCGCCTGGCGCCTGGGAGCGCGGCGGTAGGTGGCTTGGCTTGGGCCTTTGGCCCAAGGCGCTGCTCAATTTTTTTTTAATAGTTTCCTCGCGCAGAAAAAAAAAACAAAAAGGGATCTAAACGAACTCCGAAAAATCTAAAGTAAATTTTCCCCGACTCCTAAAAATGAGCCGAACAAAATGAACTTTTCTCCGGACCTAAAATGCAATTTTTGAAAACGCGCATTTTTCCCTATCCAAATAAAATGCAAATAAACACCGGAAAGCAAAATTGATCTATTTATTATATCTTCATTTTTCCTAAATTTGGGAAAGTCATATTATTCCCTCTCTCATATATTTTGACATCGGAAAAATTATTGAAAGATAAAATAAATAAATCAAATGATCCTATTTTCAAAATTCGAGAGAACTCTCAAATATGAAAATAACGAAATCTCCAACTCTCTCCGAGGGTCCTTGAGTTGCGTGAAATTTCTAGGATCAACCAAAATGCAAGAAAATATGATATGCATATGATCTAGTGTATAACATTCCAAATTGAAAATTTGGGATGTTACACACCTACCCCCCTTAAGATGAATCTCGCCCTCGAGATTCGGGTTGGCTAGAAAATAGGTGAGGGTGGTCCTTGAGCAAATCTTCCTCTCGCTCCGAGGTGGCTTCATCCTCCGTGTGGTGGCTCCACTGAACTTTGCAAAACTTGATAACCTTGCTGCGAGTAACTCAGCTGGCAAACTCGAGGATCTTGACTGGTTTCTCCTCATATGTTAAGTCATCCTTCAACTGAATCGCTTCAAGCGGCACTGTATCTCTTAGCGGTATCTCCGCCATTCCGTGTGACACTTCTTCAACTGAGAAACGTGAAACACATCATGCACTCCGGCCAATCCTTCTGGAAAATCCAACTTGTAGGCCACTTCTCCCATACGCTCCAAAACTCGATATGGCCCTACAAATCGTGGCGCTAACTTCCCCTTAACTCCAAAGCGCTTAATCCCTTGAAGCGAGGATACTCGAAGATAAGCTTTGTCTCCGACTTCGTAAACTGTCTCCTTGCGTTTAGAATCTGCGTAGCTCCTCTGCCTGGACTGGGCTACCTTGAGCCTATCGCGAATCAACTTCACTTTCTCTTCAGACTCCTTAATCAAATCCGGTCCAAACAACTGGCGGTCTCCAACTTCGTCCCATGACAACGGTGTCCTGCACCTCCTTCCGTACAAAGCCTCGAAAGGTGCCATCTTCAAACTGGTCTGATAGCTATTATTGTAAGAAAACTCTGCATATGGCAAATTATCGTCCCAACTAGATCCATAATCTAGCGCACAAGCTCTCAGCATATCCTCCAAAATCTGATTGACTCTCTCAGTCTGTCCATCTGTCTGCGGGTGAAAAGCTGTACTAAATTCTAACCTGGTACCCAAAGTCTCATGCAACTGCTTCCAGAACTTTGAGGTAAACTGGGTTCCTCTATCCGATACGATGCTCCTCGGAACTCCATGCAAACATACGATCCTGGTCATGTATATCTTTGCCAACTTAGCACTGGTGTAAGTGGTCTTTACTGGGATGAAATGTGCTACCTTCATCAATCGATCAACTACAACCCAAATCAAGTCATAGCCTGAACGAGTCCTTGGCAATCCCATGATAAAATCCATACCTAGCTTATCCCACTTCCATTCGGGTATCGGCAATGGTTGCAACAATCCTGCTGGCTTCTGATGCTCTGCCTTTACTCTCTGACATACATCACAAACTGCTACATACTCCGCAATATCCTTTTTCATTCCGGTCCACCAGAAAATATCCTGCAAATCCAAATACATCTTGGTATTTCCTGGGTGAATCGAATACGGTGAGTCATGTGCCTCTTGCAGAATCAACTTTCTAATCTCCGGGTCATTGGGCACGTAAACACGGTCTTCAAACCATAGGGTGTCGTGCTCATCCTCACGAAATCCTTTAGCTTTTCCTTTGCTCAGTTTCTCCTTTATAGCGGCAATCTCTTTGTCCGTTTTCTGAGCTTCCCTGATTCTATCCATCAAAGTTGACTGAATCTCTAGTGCTGCTACATAGCCTCTCGGAACTATTTCCACACATAGTTCACGAAGATTTTCTGCTAACTCCTTGGGTATTTCTCCCGTCATTAACGTATTGACATGGCTCTTGCGGCTTAATGCATCAGCTACTACATTAGCCTTTCCGGGATGATAATGCAATTTCATATCATAATCCTTGATAAGCTCCAACCATCTCCTTTGTTTGAGGTTCAACTCCTTCTGCGTGAAAATGTACTTCAAACTCTTATGATCCGGTACACCTCACAATGATTTCCAATGGGGAAATGTCTCCATGTCTTCAGTGCATGCACTACGGCTGCTAACTCCAAATCATGCGTAGCATAATTCAATTCGTGGGGCTTCAGTTGTCGTGAAGCATACGAAACAACTCTTCCTTCCTTCATAAGCACTGCTCCAAGTCCTCGACGTGAAGCGTCGCAATACACCTCATAATCCTTGGTTTGATCAGGCAAAATCAACACTGGTGAGGTAACCAAACGTTTCTTCAACTCCTGGAAACTAGCCTCACTCTCCTCAGTCCATTTAAACTTAGTATCCTTCTTCAACAACTCCGTCATAGGCTTTGCAATCTTTGAGAAATTCTCAATAAATCTCTGGTAGTATCCTGCGAGTCCAAGAAAACTCCGGATCTCTCCAACTGTTGTTGGTGCTTCCCACTTGGTCACGGTTTCGACTTTAGCGGGATCTACTGCTATACCTTCTCCAGATATAACATGTCCGAGGAATCCTACTTCCTTCAACCAAAACTCACATTTGCTGAACTTGGCATATAATTGGTGTTCTCTGAGCTTTCCAAGTACCAAACACAAATGCTCCTTATGCTCCTCTTCATCCTTCGAATAAACCAGGATATCATCAATGAACACTACGACGAACTTATCCAAAAACTCCTTAAACACTTTGTTCATCATGTTCATAAAATAGGCAGGCGCATTAGTCAGTCCAAATGACATAACGGTATACTCATACAGCCCATATCTAGTGGTGAAAGCTGTCTTAGGAATATCCTGTTCTCGAATCTTCAACTAGTGGTATCCTGATTGCAAATCGATCTTGGAAAACACTTTAGCTCCTTGTAATCGATCAAACAAATTGTTGATCATTGGTAGTGGGTACTTGTTCTTGATCGTTACTTCGTTCAATCTTTGATAGTCAACAACCATCCTTAACGATCCATCCTTCTTCTCCACTAGAAGTACCGGCGATCCCCAAGGCGAAGAACTTGGGCGAATATATCCCTTATCCAGTAACTCCTTAATCTGCTTCTTAATTTCCACCAAATCTTTTGCTGGCATTGTATATGGTCTCTTCGATATTGGCCCAGTGCCTGGCAAAAGCTCAATCAAAAACTCAATGTCTCTATCCGGTGGCATGCCTGGCAACTCTTCGGGAAATACATCTGGAAAATTCTTTACCACTGGTACTTCCTCCTGCACAACTCCTGATAAGGAATTTACTTGTGTCCTGTTTGGCGCATGCCGGGATACATACTTGATCCTTCTTCCTTCTGGCGTTGTGAGCAAAATTGTCTTACATGGCGCAATCGATGTTTCCTCCATACATCGACAGCCAATCCATACCAAGTATCACATCCAGACCTTGGGATTCCAAAATAATTAAATCCGTTGGGAAAACATGCCTTCCTATACTTAATGGCACTTGAAAACATCCTTGTCTGGCCATGTACTCCGCTCCTGGTGAGCTTACTAGCATAGGTGTTTTAAGAATCCTAGTGGGCAGGCTATACTTCTCCACAAATCCCCTTGATATGTATGAATGCGATGCACCAGTATCAAAAAGAACGAGTGCAGTAAATGACTTAACCAAAAACTTACCTATTACTGCATCGGGCTGAGCTTCAACCTCCTCCACATTAACGTGGTTCACCTGTCCCCTGTTGAAAGGGTTCGGCTTCTTTCCAGAACTTCCATTTCCGTTTTGTCCTTCAGGACAGTCATTTGCATAATGTCCTGACTTCGAACACTTATAGCAAGTGACGTGGCTCAAATCCTTCTTGGCTGGGGTTGATGGGGTGCTGCGGTTCTGTCCATTACTTCCTCCATTCCCATTACCATTCTTGGTGCCATTGTGATTGTGCGAGCTACCTACTCCATGGGTATGCTGAAAATGTCCTCCTGGTCTAGGGGTAAAACGAGGCTTCTGCTGAGCTCCTGAATTATACTTTCCTTGTCCATACTTCCTCTTGCGGTTCTCAATTTGCTGCTGCTTCCCTTCAATCATAAGAGCACGATCTACCAACTCCTGGTAGTTGTTGAAGGTGGCTACCATCAACTGCATGCTCAATTCATCATTTAATCCTTCCAGGAATTTCTCCTGCTTAGCTGCATCTGTAGCAACGTCATCTGGGGCATAACGTGCTAGCTTACTAAACTCCTCCACATACTGGCCAACTGTCCGTCCTCCTTGGCGCAAGTTACGAAACTCACGCTTCTTCATGGCCATTGCTCCTGCTGAAACATGGGCAGTACGAAAAGCTTGCTGAAACTGGTCCCATATGACAGTGTCGACTGGGAAGGTGGCTGTGAAATTCTCCCACCAAGATGCTGCGGGTCCTTCTAACTGATGTGCGGCAAACTTCACCTTCTCCACATCTGTGCATCCTGCTGTGGTCAACTCCCTAGATATCTTGCGGAGCCAATCATCTGCTACTATCGGCTCGGTGCTACTGGAAAACACCGGCGGATTCATCCTAAGAAAACGGGCTAAGTGGTCAACAGGTGGTGGTGGTGGTGGTGGGTTGTTGTTGTTGTTCCCCTGATTCTGATTCTGAACTAGCAACTGCATCAAGGTGTTCTGCTGCTGGATCAACTGGGTGAGCTCCGGCGGAAAGGCAAATCCGGAGTCACGTCTCGGAGGCATCTGAGGGTTTAGAAAAGATGAGATATAAGAATAGAGGGGTCTAAAGGGAAAACATTACCCATATGCACATGAGGCAAAAGCACACAATTCACTTCAATCAATCAAACAAAGGCATACAATCGATCTAACTATCGCAAAAAGTGCTCGGACTACTATATTTACATGGTGGACTACTACTACTGATGAGGTGGTCTACTAGAAATATTCTACGGTTGTAGACTCCATGATATCTGCTCCTGCTTCATCAACATAGACATCATCGCTACTATCTTGTTCCGAGTCGGTGCCGTCGATGATGATGTAGTCCTCCGGGCTAATCTCCTTGGGTTCCTCGTCTTCATCTACTGGTGTCGGGCCTCCCATAAATATGCCAATCTTCTTTGTTAGGTCGGCATTCTTATCCACCAATACTTCAATTTCTTCTTCATAATCTTCACGTGTAGCCTTGAGTTTTTCCTCCAGTTCCATGATTCTAGTCTTAGCCTTCTTTAGATCTATCATGTCGGCGCACATCTGATTCTCCTGTCGTCGAATGTGCTGGTTTAACTCCTGGATAAAAGCTGCAATTGATCTATCCTTCCTCGTGCTGATCATCTCCCAATGTTCATCTCGGCGCCCACAAATCTGGTAGATAGTATCCTTGAGATCCTTACGGTAGACTTCTCCAATGCGTCCCATGGCGATGTGAGCTGCCATGCTCTTTCCTAGACTCCAAGTTGGTGCATCAAAAGAAAACTCTATGGGCTCAGTGACTGGCATGAACGTCCTTCTTGGAACTTGAACTTGTATCATCCAGCGCTCTTCTTCAGGTAAAGTGGCGTTGTAGGTTCCCGTGAAGCTTGGTATTCCTATGTTCAGGTATCTAGTGACTTCCTTCAAGTGGCGTCCAAAGGGTGTGTCTTCATCTGGTTGTGTGAACTTGTTCCTTGCATCCGCCATCCTAAAGAGTAGAAGAGATGAGAGGTCAGAAGAGAAGAGAGTGAAAAGTGATCTAGGTCTTTAACTTAGTGGTCGTGTCCTACAGTCAGCGTGTGCTCTAATACCATCTCTGTAGCGACCAGACCTCAAACAGTCTGATCTCTGTGCTCCGGTGTCATCCCTGGATCAGTAATGCTGACACCACACAGTACTCAGAGGATTTATAGCAGAGTAGCAATCACACACTTATTACATCGAGTGTCTCAAAAGAGAACTTATTACAATAAATATGGCTTAAGGCCATCTAGTAACGATTACAGCGGAAGGCTTGGAAGATAAGTGAGTCCATCAACTCCAACGGCATCACTGAGTATAGAACCACGACCTAAAAACTCCTTTATCGTCGTCTGAAAAATCTGCAACATTAACGTTGCAGCCCGAAAACGGGTCAGCACATGGAATATGCTGGCAAGGTAACACATAGAGAATAATGGAATGCAACAACTATACTATATGCATATTTGGCTGGTGGAAAGCTCTATGGTTACAGTTTTTGCATAAAGCCAATTTTTCCCTACTTCAAAGGAATAATATTAATTACTATCATGGTGGTTGTTAAACATTGAGAATGGTTGACAGCATCCTCAATCCCAATTAAGTAACATCATTAAAACCCATCAATATTAATTTAGAGTAACATGTTGAGATTCACATGAAAATCCAGGTACTAGATACTCAAGATGTCCATAACCGGGGACACGGCTAACCATGATTAGTTTGTTACACTCTACAGAGGTTTGCGCACTTTTCCCCACAAGACTCGATCGCCTCCGTTTGGTTTCTCGCACTACAGGAGTCTTTCAGAAGCGCTAGCACCTTACATGTGGGTAGACCGGTACACCTACTTTCCCCTACATCTGCTAGTCTACCCGTAAGAGTTCGCACAACTTAGTCAACTATGCCAGAGCCCATATTGGCTTGTGGCGGCACACGGAAGTTTCTAGTATGAATAATCTCATGATCCCTTTGAGCCTGGGTGGCGGTCCAAAGAAAAACAGGCAAGTCCTGGTAACCCCAGGTGCCTCAATCCACCCAGATGTGTGTTAGGTTGCCACCTTAGATAAACCATTAATTAACAATCTCACATCTGTCATGGATATCACTCACCCAATCCACGTCTACTACCATAGCATGGCATAATAAGCAAACGTAGAAGTAACTCCCAAAGGTTTGATAAGAAACAGGTAATAGGTACTACCTCATCTACTTCCCATCCCACAGTTTAATTAGATCCTAACCATGCAATGTGTGAGGATTGATCTAATGCAATAAAACTGGGTTGTAGAAAAGGTATGATCAAAGTGTTACTTGCCTTGCTGATGATCCGCGAAACCTAGAGATTTAAGTACTCATCTAATGCACAGGTAAAACTCAAATAGAAGATCTAACCAGAAAGTTCAACTTAAGAACCCTGGTTGGCAAAAAGAATCAAATCGAATGAAGCAAAAGAAATAAAACGGCGAAAGAAAACAACTTCGTTCTAGTAATCTGGATCTAGGGCAAATTTTACAGTAGCAAAAACTTGTTTAAGTTGATTATTAGGAAAGAGGGTTTCGAGATGAAACTCCAGGCGCTTGAATCGCCTGATTCCGATAAACGAGCGAAAAGTTATACTAAAACGAAAATCGGATCAGAAATCGCGATCAGAAAATAACCGGGGAAAATCCGCCGAATAAGAAAAACGACGAACAGATTTTTTTTTAAAAAAAACAGCACGGAAAACGAGGCGGCGGCGAACCTCGAAAGGCGCGCGCTCCGGCGACGGCGGCGGCTCAGAGGCGGCGGCTAGCTAGGGTTAGGTCGGGCGCTGGCTCTCTCTCCCGCGGGCCTCGGGCGCCTTATAAAGGCCTCGGCCAGGCGGTTTCCTGGCCGGTTACGGCCCGTAGTCGGTTCGGCGCGTTTTCTTTAAAAAAACAGCATGGAAAACGAGGCGGCGGCGAACCACGAAAGGCGCGCGCTCCGGCGACGGCGGCGGCGGGCTGCGGGCGGCGGCGGCGGGCGGCGGCGTCGGCGGCGGCGGCGGCTAAGAGGCGGCGGCTAGCTAGGGTTAGGCGGGGCGCTGGCTCTCTCCCGCGGGCCTCGGGCGCCTTATAAAGGCCTCCGGCCAGGCGGTCCTGGCCGGTTACGGCCCGTAGTCGGTTCGGTTTTTTTTAATAATTCCGCTCGGAAGAAAAATAAAAAGAAATACTAAACGGACTCCAAAAATCACGAAATAAATTTTGCCGGGTTCCTAAAATCAAGCCCGATAAGGTGAACATTTATCTGGCCCCAAACTATAACTTTGAAAAACACGCATTTTTCCTAAATTCAAATAAAAATACCGAAAAACTCCGAATAAATCTTATTTGATTTTTTTATTAAATCCTCAATATTTCTATATTTTGGGAAAGTCATTTTATTCCCGCTCTCATATTTTTGTAATAGAAATAATTGATGATAAAATAAATAAAATCAAATGATCCTGTTTACATAATTTGAGAAAACTCAAATATGATTTGAGAAAACTCAAATATGTAAATAACGAAATCCCCAACTCTCTCCGTGGGTCCTTGAGTTGCTTAGGATTTTCTAGGATCAAAACCAAAAGCAAAATAAAATATGATATGCATGACGTCCTAATGTATAACATTCCAAATTGAAAATTTGGGATGTTACAGAGCAATATCAGATGTCCGTGATGGGTGAGCTGAAGTTCTTCCTTGGTCTTCAAATTCGACATCAACGCAACGGCATCTTTATATCTCAAGAGAAATACCTCAAAGATTGCCTGAAGAAGTTTGGAATGCAAGACTGCAAAGGCTACACGACGCCAATGCCAGCTAAACACCATCTGGGTCCTGAGGACAATGGTAAAGAGTTCGATCAAAAGGTATATAGCTCCATGATTGGTTCTTTGCTTTATTTATGTGCATCTAGGCCAGATATCATGCTTAGTGTTTGCATGTGTGCCCGATTCCAAGCGGTACCAAAGGAATCGCATCACTTAGCTATGAAGCGAATTCTTCGATATTTGGCTCACACCCCAACACAAGGATTATGGTATCCAAAGGGCTCAGAGTTTGATCTAGTTGGATTCTTGAATGCTGATTATGCTGGTGACAAGGTGGATCGCAAGTCTACATCAGGCACATGTCACTTTCTGGGACGATCACTTGTATGTTGGTCTTCAAAGAAGCAAAATTGTGTATCTCTCTCCACTGTTGAATCTGAATACATTGCTGCTGGATCTTGCTGTGCTCAGCTTCTATGGATGAAGCAAACACTCAAGGACTATGGCATTCATCTGAAGCAAGTGCCACTCTACTGCGACAACGAGAGCGCCATCAAGATTGCTAACAACCCAGTTCAGCTCTCGAAGACAAAGCACATTGAAATTCGCCATCACTTTCTCAGAGATCATGTCATGAAGGAAGATATTGATATCGTACATGTCAACACTGAAGTGCAACTGGCAGATATCTTCACAAAGCCCTTGGATGAGAAGAGATTTTGCAAGTTACGATGTGAGCTAAATATCTGGGAATCCTCAAATGTCCTGTGATCAGGCACACATCCTAACACTTATGCATGTTGATGACTTAGATGTGCAACACACGAAGTAACGTATGTCTTCAATCAATGAAGACTTACATTCTAAGTGTGAATACATTAACGTGGAATTTGACTTCGGAGAGCCACGATAATTGTGCGTCGTGTCTGAGTCTAATACTTCCTATAAGGTGGGTAACGCCACCACCAAATTCTTCCTTTAAGAAGTGTTTTTCACATGGAGTTACATTTGCAAAGGCTTCGCTTTCTGTTTGTCTTCAATGTTAACATGGCCTCAATTTGGTTTCTGTCCTCTACAACATTCACTTCAAGCTATGTCTTCTTGTTGAATCTTTTGAACTAAGTGAATGTGATCGGACCCTAACCCCTCTATGCTTCTATCTTAAGTCTATCTATCCAAATCATATGCATTCTATTGAAACTGTCAAAATGTCTTCTCTGCGTCCTTGTCAGCAAAAGACACAGAGATAAATATTAATCTGCTTTCAATGCTAAATCCCTCTACCTGAAACCCGAAGAAGTGGGAACGACCACCCGACAATCCAGGCGTGCGTGGGAACGTGGAACAACCTCCAATATATTGCATGATCGCCACGTGTCCTTCAGATGTGAATCACCAGGGGCATCTATGTAATAACACTATGCCGTCCCTATCCCTATAAATACACGCCTCACCCCAGTCATTATCTCTTCTTCCACTCTCGCTCAAACCCTAGCGCCACCGCTAGCCCTCGACGATGCCGGCGACGAAGCGCTTAGCTGCCGTGACCTCACTGACGTCGTCCTCACACCGGCTGCGGACATCATCTTCTCCGCCGTCGCCGTAGGTGTCCTTCGTCGCCAAGTTAGGGCACGGAAGATCGAACTGCTTGGCCTCCTCTCCCACTCCGTCTAGCAGTTCCTCGTGTGGTAAATAAAACCTCCTTTTTACAGTCCTTTTGATCCGATAGATTCATCCTTTTCAACCACAAGTAGTTTATGTTCACACAAGTTGGATCTATCTCATACTGCACCTCATAACATGCCTAGTATGTTCACTTATGCTTCACAAAGTAGTTAGATTCCTCACTTGTACTTATTCATGGATTCGTAAAAATCTGGAACCAACTCTCTACCTATGAGTGAATGTCTTCGCACTATGAGGTCAATGTCTTCTAAACTGATTTATCTTCAAAATCTTCTGAGAATGCATATGACCTCTTCCCCTTCCCTCGCACCTTTAATGCTATCACAGGTACATGTCCGTGGGAGAATCCCTTGGTTCTCATAGTCTGGATTCATTTGTAGAGTTCTTACAGCATCATATAAATTCTCCTGAAGCCAGTTCTTGTCTGACCAGTAGATGGAAGACTTTGACAGTGTTGAAGCCTTTCAGTCTAAACTTCATGGCAACAGAGAAATCTGCAAGGAAGGGTGGCAGACAACGCCGTGGAAACACCTCAAGAGATTTGCCTCCTGGCCTCTATGAGCTGTACAAGACAGATCCAGAGGAGGACTACAATCAGCGGAAAACCTGAATCCAATGGATTCGAAGATATTGGGCAGAACAATGGTTCAAGTACAGGTTCGTGACCCAGGAGTATGCTGAGAAAAATGCCATCAAGCGACCGTGGGGAGACATCTTGTACATAAATCTTCAACCCAGGTCCAGAGCTGAAGCCATTGAACAAGTCTTTTATCCTTGCATGGTCCGTGGACCACAGCCTGCAGATGCAGACCCATCTTCATTGCTATGGTGTGGTGACGACAATCTGTTCAAGCGCAACTTCCAATTTGCCAAGAACTCGGCCAAAGAAAACAGAAAGTCATGGGGATTAGACTTCAATCCAGGCCCCTCTGCTCCTCGTGCTGACGGCACACGCGAAGCTAAACCCAATCTGGTTGGGCCCTTCTAAAACTTAGAAGGTCCCATTACTCACATAAAGGTTCAAGGGGCAGTCATGGATCAACATGTAGACGACGCTGATTTTGACAAAGCGCCTGCACCACCGAAGCCAAAGAAGCTGAAGAAACCTAAAGCTTCGAAGCTTGCCCCTGCACCAAATGTTTCATGGGCAAAGCCTCTGTCCACTACACCTCCTGAACAAGTGTGCAGTCTGAAAATCTGTCACACATCTCCAAGCCCTCCAAAGTGAAGATGCCCATGCAACCCACCAGCCAAGCACTGACCCCTGCTGCTGTTCTATGCAACGAGAATGATGCCATTGATCTATCCAGCGACGACGATCTTGGCGATGACGCTCTTGAGCAGTTGATCAAGAGCAAGCAAGAGGCAGAAATCTTCAATGACCTTCCTCTCTTTGATGTGGAAATCTTAAACAAGTTCATTGATGAGTGGTTTGACAGCCCAAATGTTAGCTTTGATGATCTTCAGCTTCCCATTGGCCTCAATGTCGCCTTCCACGGAGCCATTGCTGCTGAGCTGGCTCTAGCTCAGAAAATTGTTGAGATGAAGCATAAAATAGATTATGAAAAGGCTCAATTTAAGAAGCGTATGGCCAAGCTCAATGTTAAAGACATTCAGAACTTCCAGGTCATGATGCATGAGCTCAAGGAAGCATTCCACACGAAATGAGAAGAAGCCAAAGGTTCTCGTGAACGCATGAAGGATGTCGCTGCTAAATGTGTTCAGGGATACAATGAAGCTAAAAAGCGCAAGGCTTTGGGGCGACCAGGCATCGACACCCGAATGGCGGCCAAGAAGAAAAAGAAGCCAGCTGTGGCAGAACCCGAAGCAACAAGGCAGGAAGAACATCACATTATCTTCCCAGCCAGTATGACAAGCTCGAAGCCTAAGGTCCACACAGTGGCTTCAGAACTGAAGAAAACAAGGGCAACTGAAGCCGAAGCTAGAAAGCGCAAAACCAAGGCCACCACTGATGATGCTCCTCCAACCAAGAAACGGAAAACCAAAAAGAGAGACAAGGCTGCTTCCACAGAGCCCCTTGTTGTCGAGCCAATTTCCGTTGCTCGTCCTTCCTCTGCACATCAAGAACGCCATTTGGTAGTTCATGAGCCTGCTTCCACAGAGGCTCCTGAAGCTGAAGAAAATCCAGCTGTTGACCCCACCATAGCTGAAGACATTGGTCCTCACGACAATGTTGAAGATGATGAAGTCCTTCCTCAGATCAAGCATAATTTGGTATCATCGCCTGTGCACACGCACAGCGAACTCATCAGCATTGGTCGTCCTCTGACGCCAACTGCTCAGGATGCATCATGGGCTGATCACCCACAACGACAAGACACCCCAAGTTCTCCCCAACCACAAGTCACCTCACCCGTGCAAGATGACGATGACTTTGAGGCCCAGCAAACTCCATCTCCGCAAGCGTCTCAAACATTACGCAGGCTTTGCAAAGGACCAAGGCCCCAAGTCACTCCCACTGTGCACGTGTCAGAGTCTGAAGCCAAAACGGCTGAAGATATTCCAGTTGCTACACCCCCGTCCCACCAAGATGTTGTTCTCAAGGAGAACGTGTCCGACCCTCCAGCTTCTGAAGTGGAGGTTAACAATCCTGAGGCAGCCACCAACATCAACACTAAAGCCAATGATGTTGTCATGGCTGAAGCTAATGTGGTGCCTGAAGCTCATGCGGTGCCAGAAGTGCAAGCACCTGAAGCCACTGCAGCACTCGAAGCCAATACTGAAGCACCTGAAGCCAATGTGGTCCCTGAAGCCCATATCAACGACAATGTCAATGCTCCTGTACCCCCTCCAAGACCTCATACAATTGAGCTAGCATTTGACCGTGGTCAGCCTGTTATGGTCCGATGGCCCATTCTGGTACCTCCACCTGCTGCGGGTCCATAATTTGACTATCATGTCGAGCACAGACCTCCCATCCAGAAGCCCAAGCCAAGACTTCCACGATTCCCAGGCACTGCAACTTCACCTGGGGTCTTCAATGTGAATGGCTTTGTGGCCCATAACACCTTCTTCAAAAGCGCTAAGAACCCTTACACCAAACCTCGCATTTCATCAGATTGGTTATGGAGCTATCAGCAGCGCAGCTACTATTCCTGCGTCTTATACAATCAAGGACGCATATTTCCACATATGCGTCTCGACACTGAAGCTATAGCTGGCCTGCCTTGCCTTGAAGAAGCGTTGGATTGGTTCAGAGACGCTAGACTCCTGCAGTTTGTCACTGATAAGGAACACTGGAATGAAGAGCTTCTGCTACAGTTCTATGCAACTCTTCTGAAAGTGCAACTATCCCTAGGTGGTTTTGGTAATTCATAACAACATATAGCTCATTGAGGTAATGCTATTCCAAGATGATTATTTCAGGAAAGCTCAATGATTGACATGGCATGGATGTGAAAGTGGAATCCTCAAAATGCTAAGGAAAAAGGATTGGCTCAAGCTCAAAAGCTCAAGACTCTTCATTTTATATTTTAGTGATCCAAGATCACATTGAGTCTTTAGGAAAAGCCAATACTATCAAGGAGGGATGAGGTGTTGCTTAATGAGCCTCTTGCTTCATGTGCTTAGTGATATGCTCCAAAACCCTCAACTACTTTCCCATATCCACATTTGACCTAAACCCTAAGCCAAACTCGGTCCTACCGATTCTTCCTATCCAGCGCCACCGAGTTTCACTTGTCATTAGCCACTGCCAAACCCTAGCAATTCGGTTCTACCGATAGGGATCTCGGTCTCACCGAGATGGGATTGCAAACTCTCTGTTTCCCTTTCGTAACTTTTCGGTCTCACCGAAAGAGCGAATCGGTCCCACCGAGATTGCAATGTAAATTCAGTGTTTCCCCTTTGTAACTTTTCGGTCTCACCGAAAGAGCAAATCGGTCCCACCGAGTTTGCCTGACCAACTCTCTGGTTAGCTAATTACCAAATTCGGTCTCACCGAGTTTGTGTAATCGGTCTCACCGAGATTACGTTATGCCCAAACCCTAACCATATCGGTCCTACCGAGTTGCATGTCAGTCCCACCGAAAATCTCTAACGGCCACTAGGTTTACATTTTCGGTCCGACCGAGTTTGTTGAATCGGTCCCACCGAGATTGGAAAACTGTGTAACGGTTGGATTTTGTGTGGAGGCTATATATACCCCTCCACCCCCTCTTCATTCAAAGGGAGAGAGCCATCAAAACACATACACCATTCCAACTCATATGTTCTGAGAGAGAACCACCTACTCATGTGTTGAGACCAGGATATTCCATTCCTACCATATGAATCTTGATCTGTAGCCTTCCCAAGTTGCTTTCCACTCAAATCTTCTTTCCACCAAATCCAAATCCTATGAGAGAGAGTTGAGTGTTGGGGAGACTATCATTTGAAGCACAAGAGCAAGGAGTTCATTACCTACACACCATTTGTTACTTCTTGGAGAGTGGTGTCTCCTAGATTGGCTAGGTGTCACTTGGGAGCCTCCGACAAGATTGTGGAGTTGAACCAAGGAGTTTGTAAGGGCAAGGAGATCGCCTACTTCGTGAAGATCTACCGCTAGTGAGGCAAGTCCTGTGTGGGCGATGGCCATGGTGGGATAGACAAGGTTGCTTCTTCGTGGACCCTTT
Organism: Triticum urartu; assembly: GCF_003073215.2. Classification (NCBI taxonomy): domain Eukaryota; kingdom Viridiplantae; phylum Streptophyta; class Magnoliopsida; order Poales; family Poaceae; genus Triticum; species Triticum urartu. The sequence continues at coordinate 334,994,560 of NC_053027.1, read as the reverse complement.
GTGGGTGGTTGCTTCTTCGTGGACCCTTCGTGGGTGGAGCCCTGTGTGGACTCGCGCAACCGTTACCCTTGGGTGGAGCCCTGTGTGGACTCGCGCAACCGTTACCCTTTGTGGGTTGAAGTCTCCATCAACGTGGATGTAGGATAGCACCACCTATCCGAACCACGGGAAAAACATCCGTGTCTCCAATTGCGTTTGAATTCTCCAAAACCTTCCCTTTACATTCTTGCAAGTTGCATGCTTTACTTTCCGCTGCCAATATACTCTTTGCATGCTTGCTTGAATTATGTGATGATTGCTTGACTTATCTTAAAATAGCTAAAATCTGCCAAGAACTAAAATTGGGAAAAGGTTAAGTTTTTATTTGGTCAAGTAGTCTAATCACCCCCCTCTAGACATACTTTCGATCCTAACAACAGGGATCCAAAGATTTGGGTCCTTGAGTGGATGACAGGAAATGTCCATCATCAAGCCAAAGCTCTTGATATCATTGAGCTCACAGGCCTGCCCACTCCTGGTGAATACTATGAGCTAGGTTGTCAACAACACTAGAATGCTTTGGAGAGCATTTTTCATAAGCCAGATCCCAACATGAGTCAAATGCTGAGCATGATGAAGCCTTTGCCTCACGACACTGATTACCCATCTGAATTCTTTGTTGAAGACATAGAGTATCTGCCTCGCACCATTTATCATATTCTCAGAAAAACTCTATGGCCTGTCAAAGGACATTCGTCTGCAGCAAAGCTTGAAGGAGCAATGAAGAGTTTGGTTTTCTACATCTTCAATGGCATGAGCTTCAATGCTCAAGACTTCTTCATCAGGTAGTTGGCTGCATCTGGCTCCGACATTTTTGGTCTAAAGTTCTATGCTCCATGGGTAATGCGCCTTATCAAGCTTCACTCTGCCATTAACTATCAGCCGGCTGCGCGCAATCATCTTGTCTTCTTGCCAGAGGTTGATCTGTCTGTTGAAGCTATTTACCCAGAGCTTGCTAAGGATCCCATTTATCTTCACAATGCTGATCACCAAAGCTTCACCTAGCCCATTGAAGGAGTTCAGGCAGTCTCACGTGTTTATCCCTTGGCTGGCAACACACGTGCCCCTCGCGCTCAAACTGACGCCACTAGAAGCACCATTGCGCAAAGGCCTCGAAGGCGATCTTGTGTTCTCAATGGCCGAGAGCTTCTCGTCGCGTTACACCAGAAACCGACAAGCATCACGACTGGCTCAAGCATCAGATGCAAAGCCTCTTGGTGGATGTCAACCGCATTTGCAATCTTGCCACCAAGAATGCCTTTGTCACTCATGAAACCTGTCGGAGGTCGTGGAAAGTTTGACATTGCTTAGTGTTGAAGCTGATCTGCAGGACGATGGCTTCACCGAAAGATTCAAGTTTGAGTCAACTCCCCCAAGGAATGCTCACTTGCGTCGGACTCCCTCACTTGAAGACTCTGACTATTCGTCCTCAGCTGCGATAGTGAATGCCGGAGTCATCGATGACCAAGATGATGCAACTTCACCTCCTCCAACTTCAGCGCGTGTCGACACTGCACCAAGTTCTTCTGCACCACCGGACCTCAACGACGGCCCTGTTGCCTCGCCTGCACCTCATGGGAATGAGTAGGCGCTCTATGTCTTCAAACCTTTTTGGTCCTTACTGACAAAAGGGGGAGAAGCATATGAGTTGATTGTCTTCAAGCGGGTCCATATGGGTGGTTGATTTACCTTTTGCTACTTTTGCCAAGTGCTTACAACCCTTGCTTTTCGATACATTTGGTTCTTTGAGTTGTAACACTTGAACTCGATGGTCGTCTGCTACCTATTTGCTATTTTGTGATGCGATGATAAATTCCACATGTGCGATGATAACTTCCGCACTTAGGTCATTTTGCAGATGTCCATTTTTCATTATGCATGTCATTATCTTCGTTACATCAAATCATGCATGATGAATTGTCATCATAAGTTGAAGAGGATCTCCACAAGTACAACCTGCCATGTGTATTTGCCACTTATGAAGACAATACCCTATCCTTTACAATTTCACATATTTTATTCCCCGTTGAAAACTTCAACCAGTTTGTCATCAATCACCAAAAAGGGGGAGATTGTAAGTGCATCTAGTGCCACCCCTAGTTGGTTTTGGAGTATTGACGACAAACCTGGTTGAGGGACTATGGTGTTTGTGAGAATTGCAGGATAATACAGGTAGAAGTCCCTCATTGATTCGGTTTTCCTACCAGAGATGACCCCTAAAAATGTATGAAGACATTGAAGTCAAAGGTGGTATCTAAAGACATTCACATTGAAGACTATGACAAGAGAAGACATTGCGTGAAGACTATGGAGCACAAAGACTTAGTTGTTAATTCGTTCTTTTTCTTCTTTGTTGAATCATAGGAACCACCGTACTGTTAAGTGGGGTCCAAGTGAACCAGTCAGAATGACTGAAGTGATGCTTAACCAAAATCCTATGTCTTCGAGCAAAGACAATGAGAGCAAATCTTATCCAGAGCTGGATAAGTCTGCTTTGCTTGTAGCCCAAGTAAAGTTGTCATGTGTGTTTGAAATCTGACTGTTGGAACACGTGTCAGTTCCTTAGTGACCCAGGGTCATTTCGGACAAATCAGGTCGGGTTGCCTAGTGGCTATAAATAGCCCACCCCCTACAACCATAAATGGTTGGCTGCTCAGAGTTAGTATATGGCTTTTGTCGTTTGAGAGCAACCCACCTCGAAGCTTTTGAGAGAGAATTCCTTGCGAGGACAAAGCCCTAAACACCCAGAGCCAAAGAGTGTTAGGCATCACTGAAATCTTCTTGTCTATGTGATCTGAAGACTTATTACACTTGAGTATTGTGTATCCTCCAGCCGGTTAGGCGTCAGTTCTGAGCATCCAAGAGTCATTGTGGATCACCGGTGAACGAAGTCTGTGAAGGTTTGGGAGTCTACCTTGAAGACTTACCAGAGTGATTGGGCGAGGACTGGGTGTCCTTAGCTCAAGGGGAATAAGGTGAAGACACGGTCTTCTGAGTTAAATCTCAGCCTCCCTAACTAGACGTATAGTTGTCACAGCAACTGGAACTGGTGCAACAAATCATTGTCTTCAACGAGCTACTGGTTCTATCTTCCCCATCTCTTTATTTATAGTTTGTCCTTGTGAAGTCATTGCTTGTCTGCATTATCTTCTATCTTCACTGTGTGACTGCTTGTTCTGATTGGCTTCATACTATCTTCCATCCTAATCTATACTGCCTAGCTGCTATTAGTCTTTATGCTTTCATTTCATGGAATACTTGACTATGGCTCGCTTAGTGTAGTCTACCTTCCGTTGCATGGTAATAGGTTTATTTCTATCGTTTGTCTTCGAAACTTCCATGTTTTGAAGACTTCCAAAAAAATCGCCTATTCACCCCCCTCTTGTCGATCACTAGCACTTTCACATGCAAAAATGAATGAGCATTTAAAACATATTTAATGTTTGTCTCTGTATCTTCTGCTGACAAGGACGCAGCGAAGACATTCGACAGTTTCAATAGAATGCATATGATTTGGATAGATAGACTTAAGACAGGAGCATAGAAAGGTCAGGGTCTGATCACATTCACTTAGTTCAAAAGATTCAACTAGAAGACATAGCTATAACTGAATGTTGTAGAGGACAGAAACCAAATCAGTATATTGAAGATAAACATGAAGCCATGTTAACAATGAAGACAAACCAAATGCGAAGACTTTGCAAATGTAACGCCAACAAAAAGTATTCCAAACAAAAGTTTGGTGGTGGCGTTACCCACCGTATAGGAAGTGAAAGTGCGTTATATCGACTAGAGGGGGGGGTGAATAGGCGATTTTTATGAAAGTCTTCAAAACGTGAGAGTTATGAAGACAAACAGTGAAGATTATGCCTATTAATATGCAGCGGAAGTTAGATTACACTAGGCCAGCCATGGTCATGTATTCAATAGAGTGAAAGCGCAATGACAAACAGCTTCAGTGTAATAAGGATCAGGTAGGAAGAAGTTATGAAGCCAAACAGATCATACATTCATGTTGTGAAGACAAAAGATAAAGCAAGCACGCAATGGCTTCACAATGAATAACTGTAAGTAAAAAGGAAGTGTAGATGAAACCAGTGACACGTCGAAGACAATGATTTGTTGGACCAAGTTCCAGTTGCTGTGACAACTGTACGTCTGGTTGGAGCGGCTAGGTATTTAAACCGAAGGACACACAGTCCCGGACACCCAGTCAAGGACACTTAGTCCAAGACACCCAGTCCTCACCGTTTTCTCCTTGAGCTAAGGTCACACAGACCTCGCCCAATCACTCTGGTAAGTCTTCAAGGTAGACTCCCAAACCTTCACAGACTTCGTTCACGGCAATCCACAATTTCTCTTGGATGCTCAGAACGCGACGCCTAACCGTCTGGAGGATGCACAGTCCTCAAGTGTAATAAGTCTTCAGATCACACAGACACGAAGACTTAAGTGATGCCCAATTTACTCTGGCTCTGGGTGGTTAGGGCTTTTCTCCTCACTAGGAATTTTTCTCTCAAAGGCTTCGAGGTGGGTTGCTCTCAAACGACAAAAGCCGTGCACTGAAATCTGAGCAGCCAACCGTTTATGGTTGTGGGGGGTGGACTATTTATAGCCACTTGGCAACCCGACCTGATCTGTCCGAAATGACCCTGGGTCACTAAGGAACTGACACGTGTACCAACGGTCGAATTTTGAACTCACACGGCAACTTTACTTGGGCTACAAGTAAAGCTGACTTGTCTGACTCTGGACAAGATTTTCTCTCAAAGTCTTCGCTCGAAGACATAGGATTTGAATTAGGCATCACTTCAGTCATTCTGACTGGTTCTCTTGGACCCCACTTAACAGTACGGTGATTCCTATGACACAACATAAATGAAATAAAACTACGAAGGATCTAAGTCTTCGTCCATAAGCTTCATAGGGAGTCTTCTCATGTCATTGTCTTCAATATGAATATCTTCATAAACCACCATTGTCTTCAATGTCTTCGTACAGTTTTAGGGGTCATCTCTGGTAGTAAAACCGAATCAATGAGGGACTTCTACCTGTGTTTTCCTGCAATTCTCACAAACACGTTAGTCCCTCAACTAGGTTTGTCGTCAATACTCCAAAACCAACTAGGGGTGGCACTAGATGCACTTACAATCTCCCCCTTTTTGGTGATTGATGACAAACTAGTTGAAGTTTTCAACGGGGAACATAATTTGTGAGATAGTAAAGGAATTTGTCTTCATAAGTTGCAAGGGCTCCCCCTGAAGATGTGCATATAAGTAATTTGCCTTTTGAATGCAAATGCACATGGCAGGTTGTACTTGTGGAGATCCACTTCAACTTATGATGACAATCCACTATGCATGTGAAAGTATATGAAGATAATGACATGCATAATGGAAAATGGACGTCTGCAGTAAGAGATGAGTGCGGAATTTATCGTCGCACATGCGGAATTTATCTTCGCATAACGGAGTGACAAACAGGTAGCAGACGGCCATCAAGGCTAAGTGTTACAACTCAAAGAAGCAAATGTAGCAAAAACGGGAGTTGTAAGCACGAAGCAAAATGTAGCAAAAACGGGAGTTGTAAGCACGAAGCAAAATGTAGCAAAATATAAAGGCACCCGCCCAAAGTGACCCGCTTGAAGACTATAAACATCATGCTTCTCCCCCTTTTGTCAGTGATGACCAAAAAGGTTTGAAGACATAGAGTTTTCTACGCGTTCCCAGGCGCAGCAGGATCGGTGGAGTTGTTTGGTGGCGGTGCAGATGAGCTTGGTGCAGATTCGACGTGTGTTGAAGCAGGTGGAGATGATGTCGCGTCTCGTCTTCTTCAATAATCCGGGCAGACACGGTGGCAGCAGAAGAAGAGAATTCTGACTCTTCAAGTGATGGTGTGCTTCGCATCACAGCTCTTCTTGGAGGCATGGAGTCAAATTGGAATCTCTCTCTGAAGCCATCCTCTTGCAGTTCAGCTTCATTGCTCATCATGGTGAGGCCTTTCCAAGTGCGGCGACAGGTCTCGTGTGCGACAAACGCATTCTTGGTTGCCAGATTTCTGATGCGATTGACGTCTTGCATGATGCTTCTCATCTGCCGTTTGAGCCAGTCGTGATGCCTATCTTGCTTTTGGTGAAGAGCCACAAGAAGCTCTCGGTCATTGAGTGCTCGAGCGCGCTTCTTGGGTCTTTTGGCAGCTGTGCTGTCAGTGGCTTCAGTTGATGCAGGGGCACGTGTGGTGCCAGCCATTGGATACACTCGGGAGAGAGCTTCAACACCTTCAATATTTTGAGTGAAGCTCTGGTGTTCTGCATTCTGGATATATTGCTTCAGCAGATGTGTCCACATCTGGCAAAAATATCCTATGGTTGCGGGCTGAGGGTTGATAGGAGATTGTAGAGTGAAGCTTGATCAGCCTCATAACCCAAGGAGCATAGAACTTTAATCCAAACAGTTCTGAGGCAGATGCTGCAAAGTGACGGATGAAGAGATCCTGTGCATTGAAGCATTTGCCATGAAGAATGCAGAAGATGAGAGTCTTCATTGCACCATCAATTGTTGCATATCGAGAGTGTCCCTTTACAGGCCATAGAGTCCGCCTTATGATGTGATATATTGTTCTGGGCAGGTACTCTAAGTCTTCAACGAAGAACCTAGTTGGATAGGGTGCATTAGGAGGCAGTGGCTTCATTATTGAGAGCATCTGACTCATATCTGGCTCAGGACGCTGAAATATGCTCTCAATTGCTTCAGCATGGAGTTGGCACCCTTCTTCAAAGAATTCGCCAGGAGTGGGAAGGCCGGTAAGCTCAATTAGGTCGAAAGCATTGGCTTCATGATGGATATTGCCTGTCATCCACTCCAGAATCCATGTCTTCGGATCTCTGTTATAGCCTTTGATATGCAAAGTGGCATAGAACTGGAGCAGAAGCTCTTCGTTCCAGTGCTCTTCATCAGTGATAAATGGCAGCAAACCCACTTGCTTGAAGCAATCCAGTGCTTCTTCCAGACCAGGCAGACCAGCAACAGCTTCAACCTCAAGGCGCTTGTGAGGAAAGATGCGGCCTTGGTTGTATAGGATGCATGAATAATAGCTGCGCTGTTGATGACTCCAGAACCTATCTGATACAATCCGTTCCCTTGAATAAGGGTTCTTGGAGCGGTCGAAAAACATGTTATCTGCCCTGAAGCCGTTGATGTTGAAGGAACCAGGAGCTGATGCAGGACCTGGGAACCTTGGCAGTCGTGGGATCGGCTTCTGGACCTGGGGTCTGTACGCAATATGATAGTTGAATTGTGGTCCGGCAGCAGACTCAGGCACAGAATGTTCAGGAGCAGTAGCTTCATTGTCTTCTGAAGCTATTGTTGGGTTGGGCTCCACATTTGCTTCGGCGTTGTTTGTGGCAGCCTCAACATTTGCAGACTCAGGCACGTTCTCCTAGAGAACTGCTTCTTGTTGGTGTGGGGGAGTTGGAGCTTGTGGTATCTCTGCATGCTCTTCGGCTGATGCAGCCGGAATGTCGTCAGCAGCCTGAGCCCTTGGCCCTTTGCGAAGCCTACGGAATGTAGGCGCCGGTGGAGTTGTAGTGGGTTGGGGCTTATCTTCCTCCTGTGGGCGATCTGCCCACGATGCATCTCGTGTGATTGGCGTCAATGGACAACCAATACTGATCAGTTCGCTTGTCTCAAGCTGAGGAAGGGCTGCATCACCTTGCACATTGTCTTGGAGACCAATGTCTTCAGTGTTGGGTTCATGCACAGTCAACTGACAATCTGCGTCAGGATAGCGGACGGAGAGGGGTTCAACTGTCAAGGGCTCTGTGGGAGCAGCCCGAGATTTCTTGGTCTTGCGCTTCTTGATGATGGGTTCAGAAGGAGAGGCTTCAGAGTGTTTTCTCTTCTTAGCTTCAGCCTCTGCAGTCCGTGTCTTCTTGAGCTGTGAAGCGGTTGATCGACTCTTTGGCTTCGAGCCAGTCGTTGCAGCGGGGAAGACAATCGGAGCAGTTTCTGACCTTGGCGCTTCAGGTTCAGGCATAGCAGCCTTCTTTTTCTTCTTCGCGGCCATCCTGGGGTCAATGCCGGGACGCCCAAGTGCCTTGCGCTTCTCTGCCTCATTGTAGGCCTGCACGCAGCGATCAGCCAAAGTCTTCATGCGCTCTCGCGAGCCTTGAGCTTCAGCACGCGTCTTCAGAAAGTTCTCTTTCAGCTCGTGCAACATGATCTTGAAGTTTTTCACTTCTTGCACGCTGAGCTTGGCCACGTGCTTCTTGAACTGAGCCTTTTCATAATCAATTTTCTGCTTCAGTTCTACAATTCGCTGGGCTATTGCAAGTTCTGAAGCAATTGCACCTTGAAAGGCAACGCTGAGGCCTATGGGCAGCTGCAGATCATCGAAGCTTATGTCTGGTGTGTCAAACCATTCATCAATGAAGCTGTGGATGACGGCGACATCAAACAAAGGCAGATTGTTGAAGATTTCAGCCTCCTCCTTGCTCTTGATGAGCTGCTCAAGTGCGTCATCTCCAAGATCTTCATCGCTTGATAGATCAATGTTTTCGCAGCGCAGAACGGCAGCAGCTGTGAGCTCTTTGCCTGTGTGTGGCTGAGGCTTCTTGGCTTCTTGTGGCTTGGAGACTCGTGATATGTCTTCAGACTGCACACTGGCTTCAGGAGGTGCAGTTGCCAATGGCTTCGCTCGTGAGATTTTGGGAGAAGCGGCTGGCTTTGAAGCTTTTGGAGCTTTTGGCTTCTTCTGCTTTGGCTTCGGAGCAGCAGGGGCGTCATCTGACTCAGTATCTGCTGGAGGGTCATTCACAGCAGTCCCTTGGACTAGGATGCGAGTGATGAGGCCTGCAAGATTGGCATACGGCCCGATGATATTGGGATCGGCGTCGCGTGTGCCATCTGCCCTTGGTGAGGAGGGACCAGGGTTGAAGTCAAGCCCAAATTTCTTCTTGTTTATCTTCGCTGACTGTTGTGCAAACTGAAAGTTGCGCTTGAAGAGATTATCATCGCGGCACCAGAGAAGTGATGACGGATGTGCTTCAGCTGGCTTTGGTCCTCTCACCATGCATGGATAGAAGCCTTGAGCAATGGCTTCGACTCTGGACCTGGGTACGAGATTTTTGTATAGTACGTCTCCCCACAGTCTCTTGATGGCACACTTCTCCGCATATTCCTGAGTGACGAAGCGGTAGTGGAACCATTGCTCTGCCCAATGTCTTCGAATCCATTGGATTCGTGTCTTGCGCTGACCATAGCTTTCTTCAGGATCAGTTTTGTACATCTCTGCCAATTCATCAGGCAGATCTTTGGACATTTCACCACGTCGCTGTCTGCCTCCCTTCCTTGCTGCTGTTTCTGAAGCCATGAATAACTTGGAAGGCTTCAAGATGTTCAAAGGCTTCAAAGGCTTCCTTTTGCAAGAACTGGCTTCAGGAGAGTTGATGTGATGCTGCAAGTACTCTGCAAATGAATGCAGACTATGAGAACCAAAGGATTCTCCCACGGACATGTACCTGTGACAGCATTAAGGTGCGAGGGAAGGGGAAGAGGTCATATGCATTCTCAGAAGATTTTGAAGATAAATCGGTTTAGAAGACATAGACCTCATTGTGCGAAGACATTCACTCATAGATAAGAAGTTGGTTCCAGATTTGTACGAACCCACAGATCAGTACAAGTGAGGAATCTAACTACCTTATGAAGCACAAGTGAATATACTAGGCATGTCATGAGATGTAGCGAGATAACTAACTGATGTGAAGAGAAACTCCTTATGGCAGAAA